>NC_059349.1:51837439-51947439 GCF_019703515.2 Myxocyprinus asiaticus | reverse complement strand
TTTGGAAAACGTTTAATGTTACTTGAATTGGTGCTATTTTAGTGCATTTTTATCTTTATACTGTGAAAGGGTTTGTTAGGAAAATATTAATAAAAGCATTATATTGTTACATATTGTTTTCTTTTCTTTTCTAAGATGGAAATAAATGCATTTTGACAGGAAAAGAAGTATAGTGTCAAATTTCAGCACTTTCAAAAGTTGCAATTAATCGCAAATATCTACAAAAAATTATGCGATTAACCGTGATTGCAATTTTTAATTGACTGACAGCACTAATGATTTATAAGTAATTAATGTGATATTTTATCAAAATTGCAGTAGTAGTAATATTAGTAGTAGAAAATTATAGCAGTAATTTTTTTTTGATAAAAATAGTCAATAATTGTAAAAAATAACAATAAATAATTTCAAATGCACTTTTCTGTGTACTAATTAGGGCTGGGCAGTATATCGACTTTTAAAGTTATATCGATATATTTTCAAACAAGAGATATTTGAGACGATACCGTTCATATCAATATAGTTTGATGTTGCGTTACATAACCCATTTCTTCCATAAAGCCATGCCGTGTTTGCATCTCTCCTCTCGCACACTCTCCGCGCATCCCCTTCCCCACTCGCTCAAGTTCTCCTGCAACATGGAGGGAGACACAGCGCTGGTTCACACTGCCGAAGAAGACCTGGTTAGTAAAAAGAAAAACAATGGTTCAATTATTTGGAGATGGTTTGGATTTAAAAGATCAGATGAACAGCAAAACAGCTGCGCACTGTTTGACTGACAGACGGCTTGTGTGTGTGCGGCACGCTTTACATGCACGTGTGCTCCGAGAACGCTCGCGCCTAAACTGTCAAAAACATCTAAAAAAAAAAGCTGATTTGTATCGAAATGTATGACTTGTAAGTTTAAATGTAACCTAATAGATCTGCTGCTGTCTATATAAAGCTGTCTGCTTTTGGCTGGATTTACTTGTATAACTCTAGTATAAAAGTATTAATGTACTAGTTAATAATAAAGTTTTTCTTAATAAGCTATACATTTATATTGAAATAATGTGCAGTTAGAGGTTTGTGTTTCTTTACATATTAAAGAGTACTCCCAATTAGCTCCACACAATAATGTAAATATATTCTAAACTGATTATGCAAAAAACAACAATGGTGTCGGCTTGGGATCGGTATCGGCCACTACTGAGATTTCCAATATCGGAATCGGATCGGAAGAGAAAACTTGGTAACGGTGCTTCCCTAGTTACTTGAGCAGGTAAGCAATACATGTCCTTTTTTCTCTCTGGACAAGTAACTTTTTTACTCTGACAAGTGAATGACCAATTTTCTTGTCCGAAGGACAAGTACATCACAATGCTTAATGTGGAGCCCTGCATGTCATCTGTAGAGAATGCCATAAACAGGTTGCATCCAAAAGTGAAAGCACTTCAAATCTCTTCCACCATCTACAACAGAGCCATAAACTGCAGGATGTGTTTAGCTTTGTGCTGCTGCTGCTGCAAACCCCGGCCGCGAAGCCTTCGCTGCCCAAAAAGTCTTCTGCCCCGAAACAAAGCGCGTTGCAAGCTTCATTTACCATCTCACATGTGGCTTTGTCTTGCAACTGAACATTTTGTCCACTTAGTAGAAAATACTGAGATATATATCTTGTATCGCCATTCAGCCTAAAAATACATTTAAACTCAGTTTTTCACAATTCCTGACATTTAATCGTAGAAAACATTCCCTGTCTTAGGTCAGTTAGGATCACTACTTTATTTTAAGAATGTGAAATGTCAGAATAATAGTAGAGAGAATGATTTATTTCAGCTTTTATTTCTTTCATCACATTCCCAGTGGGTCAGAAGTTTACATACACTTTGTTAGTGTTTGTTGTCTTTAAGCATTTTGCCACAACTTTGGAGGTATGCTTGGGGTCATTGTCCATTTGGAAGACCCATTTGAGACCGAGCTTTAACTTCCTGGCTGATGTCTTGATGTTGCTTCAATATATCCACATAATTTTCCTTCCTCATGATGCCATCTATTTTGTGAAGTGCACCAGTCCCTCCTGCAGCAGAGCACCCCCAAACATGATGCTGTCACCCCCACGCTTCACGTGGTGTTCTTCAGCTTGCAAGCCTTACTCTTTTTCCTCCAAACATAATGATGGTCATTATGGCCAGACAGTTAAATTTTTGTTTCATCGGACAAGAAGGCATTTCTCCAAAAAGTAAGATCTTTGTCCCCATGTGCACTGGGTTTTTTATGGCAGTTTTGGAGCAGTGGCTTCTTCCTTGCTGAGCAGCCTTTCAGGTTATGTCGATATAGGACTCATTTTACTGTGGATATAGATACTTGTCTACCTGTTTCCTCCAGCATCTTCACAAGGTCCTTTGCTGTTGTCCTGGGATTTATTTGCACTTTTCGCACCAAACTACGTTCATCACTAGGACACAGAATGTGTCTCCTTCCTGAGCGGTATGATGGCTGCGTGGTCGCATGGTGTTACACTTGTGTACTTTTGTTTGTACAGATAAACGTGGTACCTTCAGGCATTTGGAAATTGCTCCCAAGGATGAACCAGAATTGTGGAGGTCCACAATTTTTTTTTTCTGAGGTCTTGGCTGATTTCTTTTGATTTTCCCATGATGTCAAGTTAAGCTCAATCGACAGCATTTGTGGCATAATGTTGATTACCACAAAAAAGCAAAAATCTTGTTTACAGTGAGGCGTTTACAATGGAAGTGAATGGGGCGAATCCATGTTTTAAAAGTATAGCCACAAAACTTGAAGAATATGTGTGTTAACATGATTTTAGGGTGATTAAAATCTGACTAACCATGACTGTGGAAAGTTGTATGTAATTTTGCATCTTTGTTGCCATGACGGCATAACGGCAGAAACCCTAAAACGACTGAATAAATAACAAATTAAATGTATTACAGCTCAAATAAAATAGATGGTTAACGGAAGAATTAATGTACGTTTTAAAATTATAAGCTTCGCATTTCTGCCTTCTGATTTTTGCTTTTTTTAAAGAAAAAGAAGGACAAGTCAATTATTTTTTGTGGTAATAAATATTATGAACAATGCTGTTGATTTAAGCTTAACTTGTACTGAACCCGAAATATTCCTTTAAGTGCATGTAAACGGGGTCAGTGTCCATTTTAATTTTCCAACTCGTGTTCTTTCTCTTTTTCTTACTGGGTCTATGTGTGTGTCTCAAAAATACTAGTCAGTTATCACAAGCTACTGGAGAAGTCACAGAAAAATCATGAATTTCCTTGGTCAAACGGTTTGGGAACCCTGGTACTTTCATAGAGTGGCCTTAATGTTCCTGGCAACCAAGACAGTTGCATGCATCTTTGTGTCCTGGCAGGTTTTGTGACTCTGTCTGTGCCTTTAGAGAATATTTGGGCATTAGTAAATGGTTTACCTCTGAAGATTTGAAGTTTCCTGTTGTATGTTTTCTGAACAGTGCCACTGGATTACGTTTGTGCCTTCCAGTGTAGTATTTTCTGCCATTTCATTCGAACAGTGCAACCTTTGATATTTAACTCTGATCAAATGTTTTTGAATTTTGTGAATTAGACCATTCTTCTGGGGTAAAACAGCTCTGTGGTGATATGGCCAGAAATATTATGATGGTATTTTTTTCATATTGTTCAATATCGGTATTTATCCAAACCACTTCCATTTCACAGACTTTTTGGCACAGTTTCATCATCTTAAGTGGATATTTGACTTTCCTCATAGGCATTCATTTTTAAGTTTCCCCGATGCGTGTTAGCTACGTAACCCGTACATGACATAATTGCTGTAGCCTAAAATTCATTACATTCACTGAAAAACTTTCTGGCCTGTGTCAAAATGTGGATGCAGATGTGACTGCGCTATGGATCCTGAAAAAACATTTACCTACATAGTACATAAATAAACAGCAATGGTGTTGATGTCATAGTTGCTGTTGTGTTCAGTCGATAGCTGTATTGCATTGTAAGTGCTTTCTTGTTCAGTACACAAGACATTAGCAGCTTCATACAGTCTGGGAACGCAGAATTGTTTGCATTTTTAGCAACACACACCTGATCATCTAGATGTGGAACATTGGCTGAATATGGAAAATTACTCAAGTTCATCATCGTTTATCATCATTTGATAAACATCAAGATCATTTTATCACCCTACCCTATTTACTCATAGATGTTACTTAATATTTGTTCATACACTGCTGTAGCTGACCAAAAATGTAAATCCCCCAAATATAAAAAAAATCATAACATGACATTTTTATTCCATTAAACCAAATATTAAATGTTATTTTCTTCTTGTATTGTGCGTAATATGCCATTATCTTAAACCAAGCGGTTTTGTACATCTAGACATTTATATACAGGTTTGCAGTTGTGATTTAACTGTTTACATGTGTTTTTTTTTTGTTTGTTTCTTTTTTTTTTTTACCACGGTAAAGGGTTGTTGTTAGACATGACATTAAACAGACCTTCTTAATGGAACATTCCCAGGTTCAATACAAGTTAAACTCAAACGGCAGCATTTGTGACCATTTTAATTACCAAAAAAAAAAAAAAAAAAAAAAGCACAAATCGAGATTACAGTGAGATACTTACAGTGGGAAAGAATTAATGATTTTGAAAGAGTTGAAAGGCAGAAATGTGAAGCTTATAATTTTATAAAAGCACATATTAATTCTTCTGTTACTATGTGTGTATTACTTGAGCTGTAAAGTTCTTTAAATCGTGCTTTTTACAGTAATTTTAGGGATTACGCTGTGATTGTATCTCACTAAAATCATGTTAACCTTGTGGCTTTACATTGGAAACGGTGAGTATTTTAACGTTTATGGATTGGACCCATTTACTTTCATTGTAAGTGTCTCACTGTAACCCAGATTTTTGCTTTTTGTAACGAAAAGGAGGGGCGAGTCTAAATTAATTTTGGTGGTAATCAACATAATGCCACAAATGTTGTTGATTGAGCTTAACTTGTATTAACCCTCTGGGGTCTGAGGGTGTTTTGGACCTTGGAGAAGTTTTGACATGCCTTGACATTTGTGCTTTTTTCAGTTGCTTAAAAACATATTAATGGCTAAAGTCTGATAACACTGTATTCAGCACAAACTGAGCTACAATAATATGTGAGCAACATGTATGTACATGTTTGTATTTTTGAGAAAATAACATTTATGCGTGGTTTTTGAAAAAACGAAAATGTTAAGTCACTGAAATAAGGCCATATAACACACTAAACATTTGTTCACAAGACTTTTGAGAACTGGATCTTGTAGCCTAGAGTTTTTGCTACAAAATGATGTGAAAACCATCCTGATCACTCATTCATACAAAACAATATAGTCATTTAACTTTTGTAAGACACTTTTAGTGTTAGAAAGGCCATATGCAAGGAGGCGTGGATGATCATGAATATTGATGTGATTCACACCTGAGGAGACAAAGACCCCTCCCCTGACAGAGAATGAATGTGAGGAGACTTAATGATTGAATGCATTGTTTGTAACTTGCCTATTAGGACATATTTCAAATTTCAATACTCTGAATCCTGGCTGGCAAGTCTGGAAATAGTCCAACTAGTAAAATATGTACATGTTTATATAAAATAGCATGTCAACTAATGTAAGTAAAGACTTACTCATCCGAAATTTTATCCTCGGCTGGATCAAAACGCTCTTCAAAATGCAAACGTTCATCGTCGGAGTCCCGCTCTTCTTTTGAGGAAAATGTGAACTCTTCGTCACCTGTGTAGCATGCCATCTTCCAAATGCGCAGGAAAGTGAATGAACTTTGAATGATGCTTTTTAAGGCACTGTTGGGGGCGTTCACCATTTGCATTGACCGCCTCAGCACATTACCATATGAATAGCGCAATCTGTTGGTGGGTGTGATCTCATTAGCAATAATTAGCTGAGCCAGGAGAAACTGTACATCACTTTGTTTCATACAGATTACATTGCAGGAGAATATTTGTTTTAAATTTGAATTAGACATTTTAAGCTTTCTTTAGACATATATTTCATGTTTGTCTGATAAGTACAAAAGTGTTTCACATTTTTGTGACGTGTTTCAGAAAGATGCTCGCGGAGACAGAGACGGCTGAAAGCGCATCTTGTTTATTTTCTTTATTTTACAAAAGCACAAGGATTTGTTGCTATTGTGAGTGTATACAAATAAAAGTAGACCCTTTATAGTCTCTAATGATGTCTTACATTTATCTGTATGCCCAAAAATGACAGAGTATTTTAAGTTGTTTCCGCTGTTATGAAGAAAACATCCAGCAGGAGTAGTCCTTTAATCATATTAAAATCTGATTTAATAAAAGATGCCAATTTTCAGTGAATAATTACATTTAATTGCATTTTATCTACTAATAATAATTAGAATAAGCAGTTCTTCTGCTCAGTAATGTAGTTTATTACCATAACTGTCTGTTCATGGTATTGTAACCATTTTAACCGTTTCTTAGCAACTTGGTGCACCATAGAATTCATCACAGCTGAGTGTATTTTGGCTAGACAATTTTTTTATTTATTTATTTTTTCAAATACATTTTCAGCTAATGTACAACACGTTACAATTTCGAAACCGATTTTAGATCTTTTTTTACAAGCAGATTTTAAAGCCAGAGCTATACATTTTATAATATTTTTTATAAACAAAAATTTTCCTATTCCTCATTCATTTCCTCATTCATTTCTTTTTTTTTTCCAATGCCATCTCTGCTGTTTGTTTATTTATGTCGGGGTCAATGGTACACTCTGTGCTGTAATGGTGCCATTTGCAGTAGAAGACTTGGTGATGCCACACAGGGTGGTTTGTTGGTCTCGCTGGTGCTAGAATAAATCAGGCCCGTCAGTACTTCCACTGCTGAAGTCCCAGTAGAGACGGCAGTCCGAGGTCACACGCTGTAGAGTTTAGAGCTCACTGTTTTTGTTTCCATTCTCTGGCTTCAGCCTCTGTCTTTTTGTGTGTGTGTTTTTGACTCCGTCTCGAAGGCAGGAATAGACCTAGTCATTTACCTCCCTGGAGTTTACTGAAATTTAGTTGGCATCTGCTGGTATAATTCTCCTCTGTGTAGTTCTAGAATACCCAATTTTGTGACTTGGTGTAAACAGTGTATTGTAAATGTGACAGTGGGGTAGGGCTGGGTTTTATTTAGAATATATTTACAATATATCCAAAATGATTTTGTTGGCGAAATATAATTAAGCAATATTGTGATTATCGTGATGATTTTAAAGGGATGGTTCACCCTGATTGACTGTAATATTGACATATCTATTGAAATATACATAGGAACATCATCAAAAGTCTGTAAAATATTGACATTTAGCTGTTCTTTGGGTGTTTCAGTGTTTTGTGATGCTAGGCCTGTTGATGTGAGGTTTTCATGAAACAAAGAAATTAAGAGGGAATAAAACGATGAAATATTAATGTTGAAGACTACCTAGTGTGCACACTAAACAGTGAACATTGTGTCCTGGTGTTGAATTTTAGGTTCTGGCGTGGTTAAATTTCAAACAGATGATGTCTGACAAGTAAAGGACAGACAACTTTAGGTAATTTAACAATCTTTACCACAGTTAAATATTCACGAAGTAAAATAAATCTTGTAACGTAACAGGTACAAATTAAATAGGCCTACTTGTCGTTTTACTTATGTAAATAAGAATGAACCATTCTTTAGGGTTTGGGGCCGGAAATGAGGGCTTTTAGTTTGAAAACATGGCAGGCTATGATTTTGTAGATGAAAGTATGCGGTCTATAATGTTGGTGTTTTTTTTTTTTTTTTTTTTTTTTGGCGATTGTTTTCATTTATGCACTTGCTCGCGACTCAACAACACCATATGCGACAACTTCAAATGAGACTGTTGAACTACAGAGAACAAAATGCTGGTGCTAGCATCCGAAGGCGGAGATGCTATCTGAGGCTGAAAAGCACAGTAATATGTATGTATTTCGCTACACAGAGATCTTTGCGAAGAACGTGGGTTCATCAGAGAATACATGGGAAATCGCTAAGAGTTTGTAACTGGTAAAGGTGGGCAAGAAGGAGGCAGGAACCGGCTGAACAGTCAGCGTAAGTTTTAATGTCATAAATCAACTTAAACACAAACACATGGACGCACACACACAGCGGCTGCATGTGGCTCTCTCTCTCTCAAACTGGCGTCTCCGGTTCCCCTTTATCTCTCTCTCCCGCTAATTAGTTGACTCAGTGCTGGCCGTGCACCCTCATGGCCTGGCCACACCCTCGTCCTCGTCACAGAGTTCCTTTCAGCTGTCGGAAAATGCATTCATCCGCTCGGATGAAGAGAAATCTGACCAGTTTGACATTTTTCTTATTTCCGAGTCACCAGTGTTAAACGGTGCCGAGTAATTGCGTCATCTCCGTCAGAATGTTCTTACGTCAGCACGCCCTGACCTCTTAGGAACTCAAACCGGTAATTGAGCGTGGTTGCCACGGTGGATGGCGTGAAGCCTCCGCACACGTTATGTCTTCGTGGCAATGCGCTCAACAAGCCACGTTATAAGATGCACGGGTCTTGGATGCGGTCTCGGATGCGGAGGCAACTGGGATTCATCCTCTGCCACCCGGACTGAGGCGAATCACTACGCAACCACAAGGACTTAAAACATTGGGAATTGGGCATTCCAAATTGGGAGAAAAAGTAAAAAAAAAAAAAAAAAAGGACATTTATAGGTAATGATACAACTTCGCATTAAGGAAAGTTGCCAGAGCTAAATTTACCAGTATTTTCAAAAGGGAAATTTGGTTGCATATGCAAGTGATTTACTCGCAATTGTCACGTTCACACATACAGCCTTTTCCAGAAAATTACCTACAATTTCCAGTTTAGAGGTCATGTGTGGACACTAACCTCTAAACTGAAAATTGTAGGTAATTTTCAGATCGATGAGTCGTTACACCCCTAATGAGAGACAATGGTGCAAGCATGTTTAAAAATAAACTATTTTTTAAAGAATTGTATTGTTTTTATTATTTATGCAATATTTAATAGCTAGATTAATTAGTCCTATTTTTCAGATAATTAACTTGCTACAACAAAAACAAAATTTATATTTTAAACTACATCACTACTGTCATATATGAGTGAGTCTCATGAGCCTTAAGCACACATAACACCGTAACAGTTCTTGGTTTACTTAGAGTGAGTAAATTAATTTAGTCAGCTCTAACTGATTCATATGTCTTTTTGATTCACTAAACAGAACCGGTTCAAAAGAATCATTTGTTTGGGAATTGGTCTACTGGTAGCACTTTGTCTCATCTCGAGCTGTAGATACAGTAGCAATGTGGGTTTCTGCAGTGGTTAATAGTAATACAGGAAACACAAAGTATTTTAGTCGAGTTTTCTGTCCGCATGGCCTGAAGAATGAATGTTATATAACCGTTAATGAAAATCAGTCGGTTTGAATTATAATGCGATCATAACCAGAGAACTTTTAATATGTGGTGGTGGGTAATTAAAACATACTCGCACATCCACTGGAAATCCAAGAGTGGTTCCTCCCTTCATCCCGATGGCATGAACGCTCCTATTGCTTTCATCTTGCTTCAAGATTTGCTACATGTCCAATGATGCGAAAGAAATCCGCTTAGCTCCGCTCACCACGCCAGAGAGCTGCTGTGTATTTGTCAAGCCTTCAGTACACGAGCAACACTATCATCTTTAATATGCGTGATTACAGTTGGAAAGACGTCAACCTCACTTTCAAATGCCCAAATTATACAAACAGTGTTGATCTATTCAGCTTTTGCTTAAATGTAATGAAGTGATTAAAGCACTGAATCCACCTTCGCTCATCACGTGCCAGTGGACACACAGCATTGAGACTATCGATGAACAGTGGGACTACTTGCTAGTAAGAGCTGTTTTATGTAAACACCTGACCTGCAGAACCTCCTTGAGGACAAAACTATAATGTGTACAATTATTTCACAAGCTGACACAAACAGATAGAAAGGTAAAAAGCACCCGCTGAGTGGTGTGTGACGCTGCGAAATTCACCGACAGAATAGAAAATGTACCCGCATTTGGCGCTTGGCCAGTGTTAATTTTGGACCCTGATGCTTTCTTTCTGTCACGAGTCTTGCATATACATAAAAATAACGTTAAGAGGTCCTTTCCCGTCACTGTTGTGTGTGTGTCCGTCAGTGTAATGAAAAGGTTCTGCCCTAGTTCCACCAAAGGTTTTGCTGGTTTACTCTTTATTAATAGTAAATGCATTAATCACGATTACGGAAAATGTACGTGCTAAACTTTAATTTATCGCATGCGTTAACACGTTCATTTTGACAGCTCTAGTAAATATATAAATATTTGAAGGGACAATCATACTAGGGGTGTAACGGTTCATATTTCTCACGGTTGTATCACAGTTTTAGGGTCACGGTTTCGGTACGGTTCGGTATTTATGTTAAGAAAAAAAAATATATTAATGCCAAATCCGAAGAATACTATTTGGTAAACACTTCAACAGGTTTGCCCTTGAATAACAATCATTGTTTTACAACAGTAACCATAGTTTAACCATGGCATTTGTAGTCATAGTAACCACAATACTGTCATGGTTACAATATATAGTAAAATCATGCTTAGAAATTACAGTATTACTGTTATAAAACCATGGTTAATTGTATCAAAACCATGATTTCTGTTCAGAAAACCATGGTGACAGCAGTCATGGTTACTACAATATTACTACAGTAAAACAATGGTTATTTGCAGTTTAGGCTTGCCTGCGGCTCTTTCCCTGGGTGATATCAGGGTAAATGATTAATCATGTATCAGTAGCCTAGTTTCCATCCACTTTTCGCGCTATTGTCACGATTCAGTGTTGTCTGCCCTTTGTTTTGCCCTGTGATCTGTTCCCCCTGGACTACACTACACATAATTCCATTCACTCATTAGTCTGTGTGTGTGTGTGTGTGTGTGTGTGTGTGTGTGTGTGTGTGTGTGTGTGTGTGTGTGTGTGTATATATATATATATATATATATATGTATGTATATATATATATGTATGTATATGTGTTTTGACCTCCTGTTTATCAACCAGTTTTCCCCTCGTGGTTGTTTTCTTTGTTCCTGTGTTTACCCCGTTATTTTGTACTTTGTTTATTTATTTATTATTAAAGTTTGCTGCACCTAGATCCAGCCTCCCGTGACCTCCTTCCTCACGTTACAGCTATTTTGTTATCGACAATGTGAAAATGCGTAACAAAATGTTTGCGAAATTTGCCGTCTTCTGCCTGTTTCCATTCAGATGGCCTTTTATTGATAAAAATGGTGTGTGTGATGCTGTGATGCTTAAACACTTTGTTGCATAAGTTTTGGTTTATCACAAAAGAAATCTGCCCTTAAGCCGTTTCCTTACAGAAATGTGTGTGTATTGCTAATTGTGTACCTTTCGCCTCCCAGATTTATTTAATGCTTTATTCATTTGGAAATTTATTTAGCCTAATTTAATACAGGGAATTTTGCCGGCATTTTTTCAAAAGTATAAAAAATAATTTTAAAGAATTGGGCTGTTTGCACTCTGAAGCATTTATCTTAGTATTGTGTATTTATCTTTCATTTAAAGCATCTTTGTGCACAGAAATTATGTTTTTTTTATTTTTTATTGTGGGCTAATTCCACAATATTATTTTGAATGGTGTGGAAAAGCAACTTTAATAAATAAATGGATGGCTACCACGATTAAATGAATCGCAAACAGTTGCCATTAATTTGTTCTCCGTGCACTTGTCGATGTGCATGATACGAGATATTTGTGTTGGCACTCCTGGAAGTGTCATGTTTGCAGCATCGGATCTGTGCAGGTGTGCCGTTCAGATCAATCCATAATCACGCACAGTAAATTGGCTTTCAAGGATGTGTACCTTGTCGTCATGATTAACACAGGCTAACGATTGGAGTAATTTCTCTCATGTGACACTACATTTTTGCGTTAATGCCAATTGTCTCGACCAAGACAATGACAATGGAAACCACGACAATGGTTTCCAAACCAGTTTTTTGCAACATTTGAAGTATCAACATAGAGTTTATGTGCAAAATATATTGAAAATATTGGAAAAATATTATGTCGACACTTGTGAAATTTTAGCGTTAATTTGCATTTCCATCAGCTTTATTTTGATGCGCTAAAACTTTATAAAAAAAAATCCTTGGATGGAAACATAGTTAATGTATTACTATAACGGCATCTTAATGCGCTTTGATTAATGCCATTTTTGACGCTCATGATAGATTACAACCACGTGAGGAAACAGGAAGAACTTGCGTGTGTGTTTTAAATAAACCCTTACGAACATTATTGACATGTATTACCAGTATACGGCACTCGTGTTGAGCTATGTCTGCAAACAGTGCCTGTTTTGTAAATGTCTTTTGACCATCGCTGTTGTAATTGACTGCAAAAGACAATGTTCCCAGAAAGGAGAAACACAGGGTGCTTCACTATCAGTGGCTCGTTTTCTCCACTTGCCATTTTCAACTACACACAACGCGTGCAGAACAGTGATGTCATCAAGTTGACCCACATGAAACACAGGCGGAGCGTATCCATCTACAGATCCATTCAGGTGCATTAGCGGAGGTTGTAACTGTGCCTGTTTGACGCTTTGTTTTCTTGACCAAAACTTGTGCTCCAGATGCATCATTAAACTTGTGGTGTACCGACCGTGGTGCCAATGATTCCCGAATCGTGGTTGGCGAACCGCATGGTTCATTGTTTTACCAAGAACACTCCTAAATCATAGTTATGAAATTTTAACTTCAACAAACACTGATTAAAATTATAAAGCGAAATATAAAATTAGATATACACTCACATACTATAGCACGTGAAGCCATATAGAATCATATCAATACTATATACATGTGAAGATGCCCCCTTCCTGGTTTACTTAATATCTCTTTTTTGTTGCATTACGCTTGCATGTCATTAAAAGTCTGGTGGGTAAATATAAAAATGTACTAGCAATCGTGATTCTTTCTCCAATGTGTCCGTAGGGGGTTGCTTATGAGCTGGTTCTTTTGAATATACAGAACGAAACATATAGTGCCTCCTACCAGTCATTGGTTTCATCATGTCAGACTCTAACCAAGAATTCAGTGTCATTATTGCGTGGTTGTGCATGCAAGAATCTGTTTGGAACAAGATGAGGCTGAGTGACTTTGCATTTGCAATTTTTGAGTGAACTATCACTTTAAAGTGCACGTTGTAAAAGCTGGCACACCTACATTAACACAAATGTTGTGGTGAGTTGTAACACATTTGTCCCACTCTGATAAAGTGAGTGGATGCTGTAGCTCTTTTTTCCTCACCACTTCCTCTTTCTCTGATGGAGTGACTCAGCTGGTTTTCGCTCGGTCCTTCAGGGTGTCAGGTGTCGTGGAAATATTATTTCCCAAGAGTCTTTGCTCTGTGTCTTCTGCTTGTATCACAGAAGGCAGGGCGAGTCTGTGGGGGGTTTTGTTTAGGTCTGTGGCTCTCTGTTGATTTGCTTTAACCTCTTCATCTAAAAGAGACCCGACTGCCACAGTTAGATGTCTCTAATTGCTGGTTTTCTCTATTGTTGCTTGACGAAATTGCAGAATATATGTGCAGATAAAACACTGAAGCTGTCGTGCTCGGCTGGTGGTTTGTGTAAAGCTTGTTTTCATGTGTAAAAGGCTTTGTTATGCTGTATATTTATTATAATGAAAGTTTACACCAACAGAAACTCAGGACTCAGGCTGCATGAAGCCATTTGCTAATTGGGTCAATGACGTGATACTAGTGTTTTTTTGTCTGGATCTATAAAGTTACTCAAAATACATTAAACATTGAATTCACACAAAACAATTACTTGAAGACACCATTATGTTTTCAGTTTCATTCAGTTTTATATTCAATGTCATTTTGATATATTTTTTTCTGGGGGCTTATAGTGGTGTGACAGTAGACAGTAAAACTATAAAAGTAGGGATGCTCCGATCGATCAGCCACCGATCGGTATCGGCCGATATTCACATCCTGTGACTTGATCGGTAATCTGGCCAATCGCATAAACTGTGATTGTTCATGTTGCAAAAGACGTGCGGCTCCTTTAAGACATCAGCAGCACTCTTATGGCATCATGGAGTTTGGGGAATACTGACAATAATGTTGCAAGACAACAAACTTGAGAGGTACGGCAAATATGAAACGTTTGTGTACTGTACTGTTAATGTAGCATTTTACACGCGACAAGCAAAAGGAAACAGCGCGAGCTGTGAAACGATCCTTAATATCGTTCATGGTGGCAGCTCCTCGGTCTCCGCCGGACATAGGCATCTCAGTTATAATGCGAGTTACAAGATGTGATGTAATTCAAACATATTTATTAAATATCTCCTGATTAACCGGCATTAACAATAGTAGCACCTGTAGAGTCCAGAAACATGCTCTCTTTCTCCACTTTCCTTTCCTCTCTTGCCCTCATGAGAGAGCGCGTGTTCCCCTCATTAAAGTTCAAGCAGCAACAAGTGAAACTTGTTAACTATTAATACAATCATTCAACTAAATGAAAAGGCAGGGAAGGAATTTATAAATATAATAATTATTTATACAATATTAAGATACCATAATATACTGTATTAAATATCATGTAAAAATATAATAAGGAATAATAATAATTATATGAAATGACAATGAATCAGTAACCAAAAATGTTACATTAAGTTCACTGCACCTATGGGTTATCAGTTTGTCTTCAGTTTGACACTAAGCAGAAAGCTTACATATAGCCAGTTATGACAGAGATCCTGATAAAAGCTGAAATGATCGGTATCGGTATCGGCCGATCAGGTGACAAGAAGATCGGTGATCGTATCGGCTGTAAAAATCCTGATCGGAGGATCCCTATATAAAAATCTAATTAAAAGCTGAAAATCTTGAAAACAAAACAAAGGTTTTTAATCATCATTTTATTATTATTTAAAAATTTTAAAAAAAAGCAGTGAAATAATGTTGTTTTAAAATATTAATTGATGAAAAACTTTTGTCCACCAAATAAAAGTGATGCAACCAACATGCAGGTAGTAATTTTGTTGTAAAAAAAAAAAGAGAGAGCGAGAGAGAGAGAGAGAGAGAAAACCCCTCTTTATACCCTTGTGACTGTGTGTGAAGTTTAAAAAAGTAAGCTATTTGTATATTTTTATAAAAAGCCACATTTTGTTCAGTTCAAATGGAGTAACCAAATGAAATTTTGTAGCAAAAATTCCTGAATTTGTAATAAATAAATAAAAAAAGTACCTTGAAAAATATCTTTTGAAAACTTTATTGTAATGTGCAAGGAAAGTATTTTAATACCTTTTACGTGACATTTTTAAATTAATTAATCATTATTCTTGCTTTTGCAAAAATGTATAAAACCTTGTTTTAAACTAGATTTCTCATTTTTATATTTTTGGACAACTTTATTTGTCAGTGACCCAGTTGTCATTTAATTCTTTTAATCATATCAAAGTGGAAGACTTATGTAAATGCTGTGGTAGATCATTATGGTAATTAGTCAGTACCATGATACATAGGAAAGTACCATGATTTAGGGCCCTATGAAATTAGTTGTATTTTTTTCTTAAATTCCGTGTTTTCATTTTTATTATTTCTAAATTCAGTGTTTTAAAGTTTAATTAAATTTATCATAAAAAAAAACTGTCTAATCAAATTAATGTTTTTAGAACTTTAAATGAAAACAGAATTACTTTTCAACATACCGTTGCATTATTTTTATCTAATAAAGTGCTTCTGTACAGATTTTTGAAAACACAACATTGGAGTTACAGTAGAGCATCACAGTATTAATGTAATCATTGATATATGCTCTCTTATTTAGAGATCTCTCATTGAGATATTGCTTAAATATAATGTAATTATTATTATTATTATTAATTATTACTACTACTACATGAAAATTAAATTTTACTATATAATAGTGTTATATTTCTGTTGCAATCTCTCCAGTTTTATGCAGATTTTATTTTGGAGTAAAGCCTGCTTCTCACTTCCAGATAAACAATTCGCTATATGGTTTAATGTACTTAATAAACCGCGAAAGGCTGCAATTTAATGATATAAATATATAGTCTGCATGTGCTGCACACTTCAAGGTTAACGAGTGCTCTGCTGTCTGTGATCCGCTACACAGAGCGGAAAAGAAAACACGCTGCTCACACCTCGCTCGCGCCCCGCTCATGGAGGATATGTGAAACCGGCCTAATGATCAGAGACTATTTAGCCTTTAAAGGAACCAGAGCAATGTTGTCAGTGTATGAACGGTCGGCTTCACATTCATTTTTTAAGTGTGCAGCACATGCAGACTGTATTTTCCCCCCATTAAATCGCAGCCTTTTGTGGTTTAATCAAACTAGGACATATCACGATTTTAATTGTATAATTTTTGCATTCATACATTAATTTTATCCCAAATATGTCAAATTCCAGGACATTCTGCATTTTATAGTTAATTCAGTTTTTATGACTGGACTCGTCCATGTTTTCCATTGGCCCTACATGATATTACCATTTGATACCATGATTTTGTTCAAAAACCTAGAAAGCTCAGATGCTCTAGTGGTCCATTGGTCTTGTGGTACATTTTTAAAAAGCTTTATTAAGTCATGGCTATTGGATTAAAACATACCACAAACCGACACGTTGCGGCTTACAAAGCCTTCATCAGGGAGAAAGCTGCTCAACCTACAAAGCTGCCTTGCTGTGTATTGCTGCATTGCTGTCTGTTGCCTTCCAAGGGAGGCAGCAACTCCATACAGCACAGAAATAGCGCTCCTCATACAAAGTGCTTCAAAGATTCAACTCCGTTCATTTTGGCATTAGCATGTTGCTAACAAAAGAGATTAATAGGCATAAACAGAAATAATGGTCCGTTTTAATTATATTGAACTATTTTTATCAATACCTTTTGGTATTGAATGAAATGTATATTAGATTTTGATATACTCAAGCAAAGCATTTAAATGTACATTATTATTATTATTATATTTATTATTATTATTTTAAATAAGCTAGTACCTAGTATTTGCTTCTGATATAGGCCTAATCAGACTGATGCTAATAATTAAGGAAACAGTATGCATCTCTAATAAACATTAATCACTGTTTCTTAATTCAGGAGGTGGAATGCTCATGGATTTCACTGCAGTATTTGTCTCTGATGTTGGTTTTTCGAACATCTGTATAAGTGCGAATGTTTGTGTTGCAGGTCCATGATGAAATCTGTGAGCCGTAGCTGCTGCAGCTAGTCAGAGGATGCACCATGGCTAAACCGGGATCGGACCGCGATGGAGCCATGGCGGAGAAGACTGTGGGGAAGAGGGTGAGATGGATACTAGAATTGCTATACTGGAGAAACGTATTTGTTTTGCGATTATGTGAGGAACAGACTGCTAGTTTTCTACAGCGTATTTGGCTTATAGAAGCAATGTGACAATGCTGGTGCATGCCTAATTTGTGATAAAACAGAGGGTTAAATCTCCAATATTATGTGTCTACTGGGTTTTGATGAGGAATTTGAAGGGAACATCATAGTTCAAAAATTACCATTATTATTTTTACACATGGAACACATACAAAGAATGTACAGTGAATTTCAACAGGGCATGCTGTTTAAATGATGTTATATCAGGATTATGCTGTTGTACTTTTTATTATACTAAGATCAATATTAAGTGCGTACTAAACATAAGTTACTAAGACAAATAGTTTGGAGTCTGTCTTACAGTAGACATATCGTGTGACTGATGGAATGTTCCTCCATTCCTTATTGTGTATTTTATTTGCTTTCTCAGAGTAAAGAGAAAATCTCTCCATTTTCCAAAACTCCAAAGCTCGATCGGAGTGAGATCTTGGGGAAAGAAGGGAAATGCAAGTCTTCCATGAAACGGAAGCTCTCCTTCACTGTCAGTCCACCCCGGAACGAGGAGCTCCACTCAGACACGGGTCAGTTTGAAATTTAGTGTGAATGTTCTAGTTGCTTGTATTTGTGCCTCATTGCAGCCCCCTTCTGGTCATTTTTTGGTACTTGTTTTTATAGGACACATACTAGAGAGGGTTTTCTCCCAAGGGTATTATGTACAGTTAAGCTAGCCTCATCAAATACAAATATGATAGATTTGGTCTCGTTTGAAAGTGCAATAGATTTTGTCATTACAAAAAAAATACAAAAGAATATATATACACAATATATATATATATATATATATATATATATATATATATATATATGCATATACATATACAGGGGCTGAACACTCACAGGAAAATAGAGCAACATATCTACAGTACATAGGTGAGAAGATCGATGGCAATCAGCAAATAGATTGTACCGTTACAGCTTGTCGAATTTGCCAAACAACGCCGTCATGTCCCGGCGCTACAGTACATCAAACATGTCGTTTTATTTACGCTGACATCACCGCAGATGCAGAAACACAGTAGCAGCAAAGTTGCATTTAACATCCAGCCTCTCCAGAGGACACGGAGTTTGACACTGATCAAGACGCTCGTAAATTACAAAAACAAGCTTATTCAATAATCCGACAATGTAAGAAACCCATGATTACATAACACTTATTATTCTCTGGTTTTGAAGTAGAAATGTAAATGGGTATGAGCACAAAACTTGCGCACATGTTATAAGCTGTTATAAGGTTCCTCTAGTTTTTTTTTCCACCACTAAATAACATTAAAAGAAATTTTTTCCTTGCTATAATCACTTTAGCTGGACCACTGGGGGCTTAAGACATTAAGGCATGATTTTCTATGAAGCTGTTTTGAAACTGTTTATTGTGAAAAGTGATATACACATTTAAATTACTTGAGTGTTGACAAACACATTTTGCTCAAGAAAAACATGAAAATTGAGTTCATATTAGTTTTTCTCATTACAATCAGACAGTTCTGTTGTTTAATTTACTTTATTATAGAGCTCTACTTCTTGTTGCCAATGTCAGACAATGTTGTGACATTTATGATTTAAAAGACTTATGTTGAATCCTTGAATAATTTTGAGTGAAACATTTGTGGGTGCGTTTTTCTTATTTATTTATTATTATATTGCGAGGCTTTGTATTATATCGTGAAATTTGTGTATATATGTATACACACACAGTGGCAAGAAAAAGTGAACCCTTGGATTTTATAACTGGTCGATCAAGCGTTTCCGGTAGCTGCGGATTAGACCTGCATAACGTTCAGAAGGAATTTTGGATCATTCTTCCTTACAGAACTGCTTCAGCTCAGTCATATTCTTAGGATGTCTGGTGTGAACGGCTCTCTTGAGGTCATTCCACATCATCTCTATTGGGTTAAGGTCTGGGCTCTGACTGGGACACTCCAAAAGGGGGATTTCCTATTTTTGAAGCCATTCTGTAGTGGACTTACTTTGATGTTTAGGGTCATTGTCTTGCTGCATCACCCAACTTCTACTGAGCTTCAGCTGCTGCACAGCCACCCTGACATTATCCTGTAGGATATCTTGGTACACTTGGGAATACATTTTTCCCCCGATGATGGCAAGTGGTCCAGGCCCCAAATCATGATGCTCCCTCCACTGTACTTCACCGTTGGGATGATGTTTTCATGTGGGTATGCAGTGTCCTTTTTACAACATACGTCGGTGTTCTTCCCAAAAAATTCAACCTTCATTTAATCTGTCCACAAAACATTTTCCCAGTAGTGTTGTGGTGTGTTAAGGTTGTCTTTGCCAAACTTTAGGCACACAGCAATGTTTTTGTTGAAAAACAACGGCTTCCTTTGTGATGTCCTGCCATGGACACCATGCCTGTTTAATGTTTTCTGTATAGTAGACTCATAAACAGAGATGTTAATCAGTTCCAGTGATTCCTTCAAGTCTTTATCTGTCACTCTAGGGTTCTTTTTTACCTCATTGAGCATTCTGCGGTGTGCCCTTTGAGTCATCTTGGCTGGACGGCCACTTCTAGGGAGAGTAATCACAGTAATAAATCGTCTCCATGTATAGACAGTTTGTCTAATTGTGGACAGATGAATATCTAAGCTCTTCAAGATAACTTTGTAACCCTTGGAAAGGCTTCTGAGATCTCTTTTGCGAGGCATGGTCCACATCAGATGATTCGTGTGAATAGCAAACTCAAAATATTTAGTGCTATTTGTAAGTCAGAGTAGCTCTAACCCACAGCCCCAATCTTGTTTCGTTATTTGGATGCCAGTTTTGCCAACTCCTGACTCTAATTATCTTTTGTTGATGCCATTAACCTAAACTGTGAATGTTTGAATGATGTGTTCAACATGTAAAACAACAATACAATAATTTGTGTGTTATTAGTTAAAACAGATTGTGTTTGTTCATTTATTGTAATGAAGATCAACCCATATTTTAAGTAATTCCAAAGGGTTCAAATACTTTTTCTTGCCACTGTATGTATGTGTATGTGTGTGTATATATTTTAGTTGGACTTCTTGAGTTAGTGCCTTTATTTAAAGGCAGATATACTGATAAGAAAATGCTACTGTTATGCATTTTGTAAAGCGCATCCGATGCGAGAAGAAAAGACTGCTTGTAACATTTTAAAACAAGCATATAAAATACGACAGTATTCTCTAATATAATGTTTGATGCCGGATTTCACCGTAAGCCTGTGCTTCTTTTTCAAGCAGGGAAAACAGAATAGATTTACAATATTGGCCATGACCTGTGCAAGTGCATCTGAAACATAAGAATTAGGCCTGTGTCTTAATAGAATAAAAATAACTGCTAGATATATGAAATAGGGCTGGGTGGAATGATGATAAATACATGCGACAACAGAAATGTGTAAATTGCTGGAGATTCTGCTATATTGTTTATACCACAGTAGATTTATCTGCACGATTATTAGTGGGCAGGACTGCTTTACATTATTCATACATGAGAGTGACGAAGAAAATACAAGTTGTATCTTTAGTTTAGATTGATGTGCAGACACTGATATACTTGAATCGGTTGTTTTTGTTTTAACGGCTTTGAATGTGGCTCATCCAATAAGAATTTTGAGTCAGAACAATAATAGTTAGTTTTACTGTGTTACAAATAATATATAATGCTATAATAGTCTTATGCAAGTATTAAATGATATGAAGCTGTTTTTGTATTGATGCCATGCCAGTCTTTATGTATAATCTAATCTTTGGGTTGTGTCCATCGAGTTCAAGATAAAGAGAGAAAATAATCAAATTTAATGAATTATAAATTAGTGAAGTATTTAATTAAATAGATTATCCATTTCCACATTGTTATTTAATATATAAAGAATTTTTATAATCTGATTTTTAGATAATGTAATATCTATATTAAATTAAATAATATAGTATAATATAATAATCAGATTTTTGGATTGTGTCCATCGAGTTCAAGATAAAAAGAGAACAAAATCAAATGTGATGAATTATAAATTAAGTAACTGGATTATCCATTTCCACATTATTTAAATTATCAACCATTTTTATGGATTTTTTTCACAGATAGAACTATATTATGGTATCTAAAGTTACCATGATATAAAAAAAAATTCATACAGTGAAATAAGATTTTGTTCGTACCACCCACCCCATATTCAAACAGATTATCCTAAAGTAAACTTGTTGTGAGGGGTTTAGATGATTTTTGTGGTGTTATCCCAGAATCTTACAAAAATTAGAATTTTATCCAATGGGAAATCCTGTGCTGTGATTTGTCATTTGAGTGAGGGGTGGAGCCTGTTGGTGTAATCAGTGCTCTGCTCTCCCCTCCCTCCCTCCCTCCCTCTTCCTCTCAAACCCTGACCCACCCTGCCTCTCCCCGGCCTCTCTGCTTTTACACTGTAGATGACTCTGACCCGGGGCAGTCGAGCGATGTGTGGGGAGAGAGATTACTTCCTCCCTGCAGGATATTCGCAGGTAACTGCCTCCGCTAAAGCCGCCCCACAGCAAACCATTGCTGTGTCGCACTAACGGCCACAAACCGTACGAAACCGTCCGAGAAACATCTTCGTCTGCAGCATGGACACTATATGTTTTTCGAGATCAGATGCACAAAAACACACTAGATGTTACGGATTTAATTTAGGGCTATTGATGATAAAACAAATTATGCAATTATTCATGTCCCCAGACTATAATAAGGAGTATTCCTACCATCGGAGCAATTCAAGCTTGATCGACCTCTTGTTTTCAGCAGGGGGCAGTAAGCGAAAGTCCAGCTGTATAGGCAACCCACACTCAGGCTTGTTTGACACTAGCAACAACACAAGATGAGAACACGTCCTTGCGTTCAAACACAGCTGGACGGCGCGCAGTTCCAAATGCAGTTATCTCAAGACGTGTTTAAGTTTCAAACAATGTTTAACTTGGCACAGCGACCTAAAAACACGGTGTTTATGACACAACCAAAGTGAGATGCTCCAAAAGCGTCTGTCTAATGTCCTTAGAAAAGCCCTTATAATTAGAGGTTGACTGATAGTGGATTTTGCTGATATTAGTAACTAAAGTGGTGGAAAAGGCTGATAACCGATTAATCAGCTGAAAGTTTTTTAATTAAATTAAAATAACGGGCTACTATAACGGGCACAGACATAGAGGCTACAAGTGACCAAAATATATAAAATGCCAGATTCAGTTTAACGTTCAACCAAAATCCCAATAATAACCAGAAAAAAATATGATTTGGTTCCTATTGTCGGACTTTTAACTGTAAACAAGCCCAAAACAAACAAGAGGCTCTTATTTTGAAATGACAGAGACTTGGCTCCGTTACAATACTCTATAATTAAATATTTACGAAATTAAGCTTTTTATAGCCTATATATTCACCGGATGAGGTTTAATGAAAAATAAGGTTTATTATTATTCACAAGATGTGAAGTTGGAGACAGTGTATGTACTGATAGGAAATGTTTCCATATAGTCACATTTTGCTTTGCATGCCCTCAATTTAGATTACTTGATTATCAAATCAAAACAATGCTGGCCACAGAGGAACACACACACACACACACAAAAACTATTGGCATAGATTTTTGCAGATAACCGATTGTCCCAAAAAGCAACTATCTGCACCGATTAATCGGTAAAACCGATATATCGGTCTGCCTCTATTTATAACAGATCTGTCTCGGACATATTGGCGAATTTAATTTCAAAATGGGTTGCTGTGGACATGTTCAATAATGTGGAAATAAACAATTTATTGCTCTCTAAAGCCGCTTAATATAAAGTATAAATCAATGCTTCACACATCTGTCACAATATTTTAATGCATTTTAATTTTCTGAATTATTCTTTTGTAATATACTGTATATTTAATTAATTTGATTAATCTGCATTTCTTGTAATAAATTCGATAAAAAAAAAAATTAAAAAAAAACTGTATCAATTGACAGTGCTAATTTAAATATGTTGGCTGAAATTAATCTTGTTTCCATAAAACTGCATGCACTTCCATTCAAACGCGGGAGACCGGAAACACAAGCTCATGCGGAGAAATTTCACATTCCACTGCAAACCGCAGTTTAAACTTGGTGAACTCTCGCGTGCGAATTCGGATGATAAGATGCGTTACCAATAGAAGATTTAAACATTACACACTGACCTTTGCCTCAATAATAAAGAAACTTAATATTTAATAATATACAATATTGTAAATACATAATAATATTTGTTATTATTGTGATTATTAAAACCAGATGCCCTTTGAGCGTGACATCATATTCTGTCCATTGCAATGTCCGTAATAATTTTGCATGCTGAAAGCCTTGTGAGACCGCGGCATAAGGCCTGAAACATATTTTGTGCAAGTATGTGAGTGCAAACGCTCAATTTCATATTGTTCCATTCCGAAATGTGTCAGTGCAATTCGTAACACAAAGCAAGTACAAGCTGCTTTCTTAGCGTTGCCGCCAGGGGTCCTATAGCAGGTATTTTTCCTTTATGGTCAGTTTTCACTTTCCAGTAAGTTAAACTGTCGACAGTTTTATAGCTAGCTACCTGAATAATAACACATCCAGTGCAGACATTTGTAACTCTAATGTTTATTACCACCACCATAGTGCAAGCACGCACGTAAAGTATGTACAGCGGGGCTGCCGCTTACAATACCTTGGCTGCGTACTTGCATTTCTGGTCTAAAGTGTACACTTATTTCTACCACATGGCCTGTCTGTCTGCCTTTTTGCATCACCCTGACTTTGGTAGCACCATTTTTTGTTACAAGATCGGAAATTTGATGTATTGTAGAGAGGTGTCTAAAAACTATCTTTACTTTCATCATTAAAAAGTGATTCGGTTTAAATGAAGCACAAATGCAGACACATTTTCAGGTTTATCTGCTGCGTCTACTTTAATCGCATGCTTTTCAATAGAGCTTAGACTTGTGGTAGGGGTGATAAATGGGCAATGCATGTCTCTACCAGGCTGGCAACAGTTAAACTTCTTCAGTTTTCATCAAATTTCCTTCTGCTTGCATCAGAAGCTGACATTTTTTAGGAAATCAGATGCATAAAATGCAAGTGAAAAGCCGTGCTCATCCATCGTTTATCATTTTCTTGTTTTTTTTGTAGACAAAGATGTTCCGGATAAGAAGAAGGTTAAGAAGGAGTCGGGGACTAAGAAGTCAACCCCTGTGAACATTTTGTTCGGCTATCCTTTATCAGAACGAAAGCAGATGGCGCTTGTAATGCAGATGACAGCGAGAGACAACAGTCCAGGTAGGGGATGCAGACCTCCTAGTGCCTACTCCTGTTGCACTGTTGTTGTGTTAACATTTAACTCTTTTCTCCCTGATATTTTACTTTTGGAAGCTGATACTCATTCACACTGCATATTCTATTAAGATATGCAGTGTGTATATATTAAAAATGTATGCATATCATTTATGCATTTTTATATATATATATAAAGTGTATTTTTTGTTTTGTATTTTGTTTTGTTTTTGGCTTAAAGAAATCTAATATTTTGCCCATGTTATACGAATATAAAAATGTTTCTTAAATTTTCGTCATTGGTATTTTCGTTGATATCTAAAAAGACTTGTTTTCAGAGAATATATATTGAATTACGTTTTTCTTACCCCATTAGCTTTTTCTTTTCTTTTTACATTTATGGCTTGATTAAGAAATAACTATTTGCCAATATGCAAAGTATTGTTCTCTGTTTTCTTGTGAGTCTTTTGCCAAATATTCTTTACACCTGAAAATTTCAACTGTATAAGTTATTTGCATATTTACTACAATAATGTCTCGCACACTAACCTGCAGTGGCCAGTTCTTTTATGTTCATAATGATAATGTAGTAAATAGTTTTTTTATCAGAGCACTCGCTTCCTTTTTAATCTAGTCAGGTCAGATTGACAATTCAGATAAATCAAATGACCTTGACATTCTTGTTAATGGTGTTGTAATGTCAGATACGATGCCAAGCCACCCGTCTCAAACGCCGCCAATGCAGAAAAAGATAGCTAGCAGCTCGTCCTCACGGCAGAAAGACAAAGTGAACAAACGGAACGAGAGAGGGGAGACCTCGCTGCATATGGCTGCGATCAGGGGGGATGTCAAACAGGTGAAGGAACTCATCAGCCTTGGAGCGGATGTAAATGTCAAAGATTTTGCAGGTGAGACTGTGTGTATTTTATGGACATTTACTGAATTATACCACCAGCTGATAGCAAGAGCTGTCTGTAGTTTAATAAGCCCTTACAGAACTATAGCATGATACCCATAATTTAAGACAAAATACAATAGTTATTCAGTTATTGTTGCTACTGTAAAGTAAAAATAAATTCAAGTGGTTCTGATATCAAAAGGTCAGGCTTTCAGAATCTGTCATTTTGTCACATTACAAAAGTTATTTATTCATTTATTTATTTTTTTGTCCAGTAAATATATCTAAATATACTTAAAATAATTTACTTGAAGAAAGATGATCAGAGACATGTTCAGAGAATATATCTTAAATTAAGTCTCTTTTTTTAATTAATTTTTTTCAGTTTAAGCATAAATCTAACCAAATTTAATGTGATTTTTGTATAAATCAAGAAGAATAAAACAGTTAGCCAATGGTGTGAGAAAAATAAACTTAACTCAGTATTTTCTGAAAACAAGTCTTATTATCTAGCACAGTTTTGTTTATCAAGTAAATCTCGTTTTAAGGATGGTTAGATATTTTTTACTGGAAAGCAAGACTAAAAACTAGTTACGAAAAATTTTCAGTGCAGTTTTGTAGTTATTTGGTTGCACTGATATATTGCATCTAAATTTATTGAAAGAATGTTTTAAACCAAATGTATTTTCCTTATTCCCATATTTTCCAGTTGCTTGTACTGACTTGTCATTTTTTTCAGGTTGGACGCCTCTCCATGAAGCTTGTAACCTTGGTTACTATGATGTAGCGAAGGTTCTGATTGGTGCAGGAGCGGAAGTGAACACGCAGGGACTGGACGATGACACTCCGCTTCATGACGCATCCAGCAGTGGACATAAAGATGTAAGTATCAAGCTATAATTTTAAAATAGTACATTTAAAGAAATTATTAGTGCCTTAGGAAATATTGTATATTTTGAATTGTGCATAGCGGCATATTATACAGAGACTTAGGTGTGAGGGTAAGGATGAATGCAACAAAGAATTACCCAGGTCATATTTCACCCTAGAATGAAGCATAAGTTTTTTGCATAAAGAAAAGCGCATATATTTATATTTTAGGACCATTAAGACTCATTAATGGAAAAAATCTCATTCTTATTACTGTAATACAGTAATAAAAATGATCCTGTCCGGACACATTCTTATTTTTTTTTAATTCAGTACAAAAAATACTACCAAGATGTAAAAATATGTTTTGCATATTTCTTGCTTTTTCCTTTGATGTAGGGGTGAAATATGATCCGGACATTTCTTGACAGTTTTCGTGAGTTTTTTTTTATGCACTCATTCAACTGTGTGTACATGTTCTCTCTGTTTTGTTTTTCCAAACTTTCATAGATTGTGAAGCTGCTATTGTGTAATGGAGGCAATGCATTCCAGGCCAACAAGAGAGGAGAGAGACCGGTTGATGTTGCTGACTCTCAGGAGGTTGAGCAATTACTCAAGGGAGAGATCCCTCTGTCAGAACCAGAAGAGAGCTCTTCGGGTAAGGACACTGCTGGCAGGAGATTTGTCTGTGCTGATGCAAGTGCTAGTTCTTTTGTACTTTATTTTTTAGTGACTATTAAAGGAATATTCAGGGTTAAATATAACTTAAGCTCTTTTGCCAGGATTGGTGGAAATGTTGTTGATGACCAAATAAAATAATGTTTGTTCTGCCCTCAGAGTGTATAAATGAACAAAAATGTGTTTACATTAATGCAATGGAAGCCTGGCAGGTAAGTGGGTCAGTGGGTTTAAAAGCAGAAATATAAAGCTTGTATTTTTGTAAACCCGCAGAACATGAATTCTTGTTTTATACTTTTAAGGTGGTACAACTAGGTGGATAAACATCTGGTTGTGTGTTACCGACACAATTTCTGATGGTGGAGTTTGCTCCTTGTAAACAGTAGTTTATGAAATGTTACATCACATCAATTCCAATTCCATGTATCCTCACATGGATATCAAGCAAAAGTAGCCATGTTCATTTTTGTTTAGTAGAGTTGGAAGGTTTGATAAATAACTTGCCCTGACAAGTTGTTTTTAGCCCCAAAAATCCCTTTAATTGAGACATCTCATATAATACTGTCTTATTTATTTCCTTTGTCCACTATTTTGTTTTTTACAGAATCTGAGGACCCACCTTCTGTTAATCCATCCAGTGTAGATGAGAACATGGAATACTCTGATGCTGAAAAAGACTCTGACAATAAATCCACGACAGTGAAGGCCTCATCATCCTTGTCAGGGCTAGATGAATATGAGTTCAAGGATGAGGAAGAGGAGGATGACCTGAGTAAAGCACTTAATGACAGACACATCCTAAGGCGAGAGCTCCGCCAAAACGAAAAAGAGGAGAAGGAAAGAAACCACTATGCTTCCAAACAGGGCAGCAAAAGCGACCAGTCAATGCTGGCGTGCAAGTCTAAAAAAACAAAGGCAACCCGTGTGTACTGTAGTTCAGAAAGTTCAAGCGATGAAGCCGAGGTGCCATCAGAAAGAAGGAGCTCGCCGACTAGGTCGGTCAGCGTAGATGGTCACAAAACTGACAATAGATCGAAGAAAGAAAGTCTCAATATTACACCAGCGGAGCAGAAAGAAAAAGGTAAACTGAAGAAAAAGAACAAGAGCCAAAGCAAAAACAAGGAGAACCAAGAAGTTCGAGAAGATGGTAAAGAGAACAGCAAATCCCTTATTTTTTCCACGGCCACTGTGTCCGACAATTCTGATAAGGGTGTCAGGGAAGAGGACTCCTTCAAAATGTCGTTCAGTGCAAAGGATGACACATCGGTCCACCTGTTTCACTTGTCTGTAGTCAAGTCCCCAAAGCTGAACCACAACCAAACTGACAAGCAAACAACCCCTCTGAAACAAGAAAATGCTAAGATGTGTGTTTCAACTGGCGATGGGTCCTGTCCAGTGGACAGTGTCAAGTACAACCACTACACAGAGTCGGACTTCTGCACAGAAGGTTCAAGCAGTAAGAGCTGCAAACACAAGGAGAAAAGCAAGCATCACCACAAAGAGCTCAGCTTAGATGTAGATGATGGTAGCTCCAGTCCTTTCAAAGACAGTTGTCTTAGCAACAGTATGGAGAGTTCTGAGGGTGTATTCAGGAAGACTGACAAAGATGGGAAAGTTGTTAAGAAGCACAAACTGAAACACAAGGAGAAGGAAAAGTACAGGAAAGAGTACGAGGCCGAGAGGAATCGCCATCGGCAGAAAGAGGCCCGCAAAGATGGACATAAAAATATGGAGTTCGATCGGGAGTTTTGGAAAGAGAACTTCTTCAAAAGTGAAGAGAATGAAGAGCTCACTGGTAAATGTGAGATGCTTGGTGGTGGATCTCCTCTGAAATCTTCAGAATCATCACCTGTTAAAGAGGAAAAAGGGGCATCAAAAGACAAACATTCGAGCAGCAGTAGCTGCAAGGACAGAAGGCCAAAGGAGGAGCGAGAAAAGGACAAGACCATAAAAAAAGAGAAAAAGGAGGTTCCCCTCAAAGACGAGCGTGGAAAGGATGGAAGGGGAGATGAAATTGATGACCAGACTGATGGCCTTGGCTCTGGACGAATTTCTGAGGGTTCATTACACAGTTCTGGAGTGAAAGAGGAAGCAGATGATAAGCCGGTCACTGGGATTTTGGTTGACCAAGATCAACAGGAGTCTGTAGAGAAGAACACTCGAGAGAGAAATGATAAGCGTGTGCTAACAAAGGATCGGGAGCCTGAGAAGTCTGATAAAAAGCATGCAGATAAAGACAAGAAAGTCAAATCTGAGCATTCAGCTGACAAGCCTGAATTGCACAACTCCTCAGATCGATGGAAAGAGGAGAAGAAATTAACAAGCATTTCACATTCACCCAATGAGAAGGGCCATAAAGATAGTGAAAAGCTCAAGGTAATGTCAGTGATGAAAAAACATGAGGAAAACAAAAAGAATAAGGACAAGCTTGACAAAAGAGCAGAGAAAGAGCATTCTTCTGGTGACCACAAAGATAAAACAAGTTCTGAAAAGAAAGCAAAAGCCCCTGAGAAAACCACGGATCATGGCAAATCTGACCGCACTAAGGAAAAAGAACGGGATAAGGAAAAAGATTCTGACAAGAGGAAGAAAGAGAAATCGAAAGAGCCCACCCCCTCTTCCACATCCTACTCCAATCTCAAGTTGTTGTTGGAAGAGAAGAAAGGCTACATTTCTGAGAACAATAAGGTCATCTCATGTAAATCAAAAGAAGAGCTAACGAAGCCTTCAGAGAAAGACAGAGATAGAAGAGAAAGGGAACGGGAGTCTGAAAGGCATCGAGACCGCGAGCGAGATCGACACAAGGACAAAGATAAAGACCGGTCACAGCTGAATAGAGATGGCAAAATTAGCAAGACGAAACCAAGTGAAGTGGATTCCAAACCTAAAGTTGCACCTGCTCTGAAGGATACTCATCCCAAAGAAAAGAGGTTGGTCAATGATGATCTCATGAAGACCAGCTTTGAACGCATGCTTAGTCTCAAGGACCAGGAAATTGAACAGTGGCACAAGAAACACTTAGAGAAAATCAAGCAGAAAGAAAGGGAACGACTAAAACAACGGCCAGGAATTGACCTAGTTAAACAGAAAAGCAAGGATAAAATGAAAACTCCTCTGTCCAGTGAGCCCTGTGTAACCAAGGAACTAACTCGCTCCAAAAGCTCAGAAGTCTCGGAGGGTCATTGTGAGAAGACCTTAAAAGATGCCACCAGTGGAAGAACGCTCTCGCTAGATACGAAAAATCTCTCGTCCTTTGGAAAGAATGGTCCAGTAATAGAAAACAACATTAGTCGATCCCCACGACCAGAGAGTGAAAAATCTGGCCTTATGTCAAGATCCGTATCCATGATGTCTGTGGCAAGCTCAGAAGACTCCTGCCAGACAACCATATTAACCCCTAGACCCACTGAATATGATTCTGACCTCAACATGGAAGCTTCAGATTCACAGCCATCTTTCCTGCAGTCTTCCCACATTCTACAGTCCTCCAGGTCACCTACTGTTCATGATAAAGATACTTGCAGTCTTCCCGAATCAGCTCTCTGCAATCGCACACCATTGTCAAGCAGGCATCCTTCTCCATGCTTAAGGGCAATTCTGGATGAAGAAGCCAAGGTGCAACCAGCAGAAAATAGACTAAGTGAAGAGTCCCAGAAAATTAGTATTGCGTCACACCCAAGCAATGAGCAAGCTGCAGTGCATCAGACAGAAATTAGTGCAACCCACGTTCAGGAGACTCGATGTAGTCAAAGTCTCACTGGTACTCTTCCAGATGCCGAAAGTCAGACAACTAGTACTGAGGGTGAAGGCATCACTTCTGTTTGTCAAGCTCAGTCTTCATCACACTTAGCAGACCTTAGCAGCCAACAAGGTGGCCACACACAGGATAATGGTGTGTTTCAGACCCATTTGGAGAACAGCCATTCTTGCAACACTGGTAGTCAAGTAGAGCAGCCCGGTCTTGGTCAGCTTGATGTGTCTGGTACAGTAATGACAGAGGGCTCCAACAAGGATTCTACATTAGGTGTTGAATCACAAGTTGTATCAATTCAGTCCTCTCAGACACCGAATACTTTGGACAAGAATGCATTTTTGCATTCAAGTAGCCAGCAATGGGAAACTGCCCTATATTCCAGCAATGAGCAGACACAGAGAGCCAACTGTAGTCTGAGACCAGAGCAGAAAGAGAAACCCTTAATTGTTGCTGAGAACAAACTGGACAAGATTGGGGAAAATATCTCCAGAAGAGATAACACAAGCACTGCAAACTCATCTTTTGGTTCGTTCAGATCCAGCTCTGAGGAAACTGCTAAACCACTGCTGAGAACCACCAACGTAGAGGAGGATACAGAAAATAATTCTGAAAGTGTCCAAGAAGAAAGTACAACAAGTTTCTCCAGTGAGTCACTGGTTACAGTTGATGCTCAAACAGAGAAACTTGAAGATGGCCTGCTTTCAACGTCAACGAATGTGTCTCACTGCACTAGTCCAGAAAGGATCCCTGAAGATTCAATGGAATTGTCTGAAGAGGTTTCAGACGAGAAACGAGTCACAGAGACAGATGGCACAAAAGTCTTATCCTCAGAAGAAAGTGTGACAACCCAAGCTCTAGCTGAAAGTAAGGCAGATGTAGAGATGTCAGACCAGCTTGCTGTTGAGGAGCTGCCTGCAAAATCAGACCTTCAGGCTAGTGGGGAACAAGGTCAAAGCAACACTGGAGTTGAGCAAGATCCTCAGGTAGAGCCACCTAGTGAAGGAACCTCAGGAAGCTCCTCACCATTATCCGTTGTGGAAAGAGATTCCGATACATCTGGGGCCAAAACCAAAGTTCGACTCGTGGAAGAGGAAGGTGATATCCAGGTGACCCATCCAAGGAAACGAAAGATGCCTAGGGTTTTGCTTCAAGCACAAACGAACCTAACAGCTCAGCAGGTCAAAGAAAAGACACAACAGTCCTTAGCTGCAATTGTAGATGCATTGAAGCTTGAAGAGATCGAGCCTTACCAGACCGAGAGAGCGAACCCATATTATGAGTACTTACACATTCGCAAGAAGATCGAGGAGAAGAGGAAAGTTCTTTGTAGTGTCATTCCTCAAGCTCCTCAGTACTACGATGAGTATGTGACATTTAATGGGTCCTACCTGCTGGATGGAAACCCACTGAGCAAGCTCTGCATCCCGACCGTAAGCTTTTACCACTTCTGTTATGTCAGTATTGATTATATAACTAAATTATTCTCTCGTTTACGAGAAGACAAAATATTATACCATAAAAATGTTTTTAGTTCAAATGGAACCAGTGCTGAATTCTTTAGTCTCACCATTGGAGAATTTTGTTGTATTTGTTCTTATAGATTACTCCACCCCCCTCTCTATCTGAACCACTGAAGGAGATGTTCAAACAGCAGGAGATTATGAGGATGAAGCTAAGATTGCAGCACAGCATAGAGAGGGTAAATGAGTACAATGTTATACATCTACTTGCACATGGACCTCTAGAACAGGGGTTCCCAACAGTCATCACAGAAGCCAATGGAGATTTATTTTGATTTATTTTTTTTATCATAGTCTGCCTTTTAAGGGAATGCTCTGTGTACAAGTTCAGCTCAATAGTTGGCATTTGTGGCAAAATGTTGATAACCACAAAAAATATTTTCAACTGTTTCCAATTTATTTTAAAAAACAAGAAGCAAAAATCGTGGCTACATTAATGCATTAATAATTTAAATAATAAATATTCCTTTAAACAATAGGATTGCTTCTTTTTGCCTGTAATAAAGATGATTTAATGGAATGTTTGTGCCTTCGCTGTTCCAGGAAAAGCTGATTGTATCCAATGAGCAAGAGGTTTTGAGAGTTCATTACCGTGCTGCAAGAACACTAGCCAATCAGACGCTTCCATTCAGTGCCTGCACGGTCCTATTGGATGCTGAAGTATACAACATGCCCCAGGACGTCCAAGTGAGTGACCATCTTGTAAGGACATAATTCAAACTAAAGAATCTGTACTATTAACTATTCAGATGGACAGCAATGTTAAGACCCAAATGACGCATAGATACAGTATGTTTTGTCGTAAATGTAGTCATGTCTTCTAAAGTCTTTCAAGTCATTGTCAACACCTTCTTTTTCTCTTTTAAAGAGATATTGTTTGTGATATCTTTCTTAGATATTAAAATTGTTTTTAGAAGATTAAAAAATACACTCCTATTGCATTTTTATTTCTTCATTTATGTCATTTATCTATTCTAACACTGTATGATTTAATATCTACCATGAAAATGCACAACGGTGTAATTTATATATATTGATGTTGTTGATTAATACGAGCTACGTTTACAATGTGCTACCTCTTTTTGCTCTTCAGGGTGATGATGGGAAAACTTCTGTTAGAGATCGGTTCAATGCAAGACAGTTTATGTCTTGGCTTCAAGATGTAGACGACAAGTTTGACAAGTTAAAGGTACAAAAAAGAAAAATGATATGTTATGTAAAATTAAATGAATAATGTATTTGTGCAGTTTATGCATTACCCTGCCCACTGGCTTTAAGAAGATTTTAGGTTAAATTTTCTATGAACGCATAAGGGGAAATGTATATTTTAGTTGCTGTGGCTGTTTTTGTTTTGTTTTTGTGCCATTTGTAGGGTTACAAATGGCAAAAAAAAAAAAAAATGACCCAAACATTATTGATGATACTATATTGGGCCCTGTTTTAATAGCAATAAGCACAGCGCTATGCTATAAGTCATGGCCATGAAGTTTTGGTATTTTTGTGCAAGCATGCGCTACAGGTTTTGTGAAATTGTGTGCGTGAAGTGCTAATGGGCTGAGTCAAGTGCAATTTAATTCTGAGGTTCTTCTCCGGTTATTGCACCGTCTGCGTCCTATTATATAGTCCAGGACAGCACATTCATAAGAAGTTGGTAGTGTAAATGGACTGTATGCAATGAATTAGAAGAACTGAATTAGAAATATGGACTAACATTCTTTTGTGCATTAACTGCGTCCTTGTTGAATGTCAGGCATATTTCTGTGACAGTGACACACCTCCTTTTATAAGCATGGAAAATGTGGTTCTTGTCACGATTTGGATATAGGTTCTGTTAAATTATAAAGAAAGCAAGTATTTTGTTTTTTATTTTTTTATTTTTCTCCCCTTTTCCCCCAATTGGAATGCCCAATTCCCAATGCGCTCTAAGTCCTCGTGGTGGTGTAGTGACTCGCCTCAATCCGGGTGGCGGAGGACGAATCTCAGTTGCCTCCGCGTCTGAGACCGTCAATCCGCGCATCTTATCACGTGGCTTGAGCACGTTACTATGGAGACCTAGCGCGTGTGGAGGCTTTACGCTGTTCTCCGCGGCATCCACACACAACACATTACGCGCCCCACCGAGAGCGAGAACCACATTATAGTGACCACGAGGAGGTTACCCCATGTGACTCTACCCTCCCTAGCAACCGATCCAATTGGTTGCTTAGGAAGCCTGGCTGGAGTCACTCAGCACACTCTGGATTCGAACTTGCGACTCCAGGGGTGGTAGTCAGTGTCTTTACAAGAAAGCAAGTATTATTAATCATATTGATCAAGTGACACAAATCATGACTTGTATTAACAGTGATTACAGATAGGCTATGGATTTTCTATTGTTTTTTGTGTTTCAATAAAATAGATTTTTAAACCAAACATATTTCTAAATTCAAATTACACTTCTAACGAAATGACAATATAATCAAAATAACGAAGTTGTAAAACAAAAAAAATCAACAAAAATAAAATCATACCAAATCCAAACATTTTACTCTGTCCAACTTATTGCAGTGGCTTAAAAATCACTCTGTGATAACAGGTGGAAAAATATGAATACAAATTATATCATAAATACAATTGTAAATATAAACATAATAATAATAATAATTTGAAAAATAAACCATGATCTCTAGAAAGTTTAACACAAATCTCATAAATATTTGTTTCATAAAACGGCTACAACAGTGATCATCATTGACATAATTTAATGTTCCACTGTATTTTCAGAGTTTGAACATAGACTTTATACCACATGCTGGTGGAGGGCTCTATTTTCGTGAGTGCACAAAGCACAGCGCTATGTGCAACGATCCAATTTTCGTGAGAGCGCTAATTCTGTGTGCAATTTTCATGCCAGAGTGGGCGTGGTTGGAGTGTTTGCGCTACTGTGAGTGTAATCACGCAAACTGTGGGTTTAATGTATGTAAATGAAGTAGCGCAAAGTGCAATTTTCCTGAGAAATAGGTCATTGTGCCAAGACGTTTCAATACCACGTCTTATCTTAGCACAAACTCAGTTCCTGCATTTGCAGTTGGAGATTTCACCAGCAGGTGTAATAAAGTTAATGTCCAAACTCTTAAAATTATTTCTGTTTTAAGGAAAAGAAAATGTATTTTGTTTTTCAAAATCAAAATTGACCGGAAGAAGTGAAGTGCGCCGATACAGTCACTGTTAATACTAGCCGTGATTTGAGTGTCAGTGGATGAAAATGATTAATAATACTAACATACTCTTTCATTTAATGGAGCATACATCCACATTCTGGCGAGAATACTTTTTTTTTTTCATTCGTATAAAAAGAGTGTGTCACTGTCATAGAAGTATACCTGACATTCATCAAGGCCTGGTAGCTCAGCGAGTAAAGACGCTGACTACCACCCCTGGAGTTCACTAGTTTGAATCCCAGGGCGTGCTGAGTGATTCCAGCCAGGTCTCCTAAGCAACCAAATTGGCCCAGTTGCTAGGGAGGGTAGAGTCACATGGGGTAACCTCCTCGTGACCACTATAATGTGGTTCGCTCTCGGTGGGGCGCGTGGTGAGTTGTGCGCCATGTCTCCGGTAACGTGCTCAACAAGCCACATGATAAGACGCGGAGGCAACTGAGATTCGTCCTCTGCCACCCGGATTGAGGCAAGTCACTACGCCACCATGAGGATTTAGAGCACATTGGGAATTGGGCATTCCAAATTGGGGAGAAAAAGGGGAAAAAAATAATAAGAACTAAAATAAAACAGCTTATTAGTAGGTATTAGTTCAAATCTACATATCACCAAAGTCCAAATATTATCATCAATAACAGTACTGGATACAAGAACATAACATTTCAGTTCATTAATACAAACATTTCAGCACCCAACACATGCGCGGAGCAAACAGTCCCGAGCGTCAGAGAATATTCTCTCTATTCGCAAGACTTTTCACCAATCAGACATCGCACATTTCTTTAAAGTTTCTCCCTTTACATCTGTGAGGAGATCAGCTCTGGTGTACGTATCTCTCATACTGTATGTTTCTTTGATCACTTGATCAATGGTGTATTTGCAAATCAAATTGAAATCTTTAATGACAGATTTCGCATCCAGGCGAACAAAAGACATGGGTTCCCCCTGCGTACGTTAACAATAGGCGCATTAGCTCGCTGACAAACTGAGGTATTTAGCTCAATGTACCTTTATAAATGATGAACAAGTGTTAGATGTTCTATGCTAGACTCCTACAGTGATCAGCAGGTCTGCTAAGAACAAGCGACCTCTTCTGGTCAATAGTTGTAATAACATTATAGCCTGAATGCGATCTTTACATAATCCCTTTTTCAAAGATCTAAAATCAATCTTCAGTCTTGTCCGACGGGTCGTATTCAATGATACAGCGGCCAACGGGCCTCCAGTTGCCCATCCCAGTTCATTGCATACAGTCCATAAACAGGACCCACTTTATATTAGGTGTCCTTAACTAAGATGTACTTAACCATTTGATACAATGTACTTATTATGTACATACATGTTGCATTGTAATTACATTTGTAGTTACACTGTTAACTTTACCCCTAACCCAACCCTTACCCCAAAACCTAACTCTAACCCCTAATCCTAACCCTAACCCTACCCTTACTCCTAAACCTACCCATACCTCAACCTCAGTAGCAGCATATGTGGGAATTTTGCAGAACAACATGTAGTTACACAGTAAATGCATGGTCTTGTGTGTATTTAATGTTAGTACATAATAGTTAAGGCCATCTAATGTAAAGTGTGACCCATTTACACAACCAACTTCTTATGAATGTGCTGTCTTTGTCTACAGTATATCGCTGGTGCTTGACAGGGAATGGACTATATAATAGGATGCAGATGGTGGAATAACCGGTGAAGAACCTCAGAATTAAATGGCACTTGAGCCAGCCCATTAGCGTCTTGCGCCTACAATTTCTTCATACCCACTTGTGCCTAGACTTGGCGAATACTTGCACGAAAATACAAAAACTTCATGGCCATACCCACTGGCTTTGCGCTTGATATGAAGTAGAACAAAACCATTAATACTGAATTGCTCCATGCATACCTGTTTGACTGATGTAAATCTGTCTTTCCGCAGACATGTCTCTTGATGCGGCAGCAGCACGAAGCGGCCGCGTTAAACGCGGTTCAGCGTCTGGAGTGGCAGCTAAAGCTGCAGGAACTGGATCCCGCCACTTACAAGTCTACCAGCATTTTCGAGATTCCCGAATTCTACATCCCACTCGTGGAAGTCAATGACGACTTTGACCTGACGCCAATATGACCTCGTGACGGCATCCCATTCTGAGATATAGACATGACGGAACAATTCGTAGCTGTCGGGTCATGACAGTGATGATGTCACGACATGAGCGTAGAATAAAAAACACGAAGCACTTGATTTGGGGTGGGGGGGTGTCAGTTGGTGTGTGCGCGTTTACGTGCATGTATGTTTGAGGTTTTGTGTGTGTTGTTGTGCGTGTATCGTATGTGAATGACCAGAGAAGTAACAAAAATGAACGAAAAATAATCAAAACGTCAAATCGCTCAGTCTACGACAGCGCTGCACTTCACAGCCATCGCCGGTTCAGTCCGTGTTCTAGTGCTTGTTTGACCATGCGTACCTGGTCCAAACGCACTTCACTAGGTGGACATCAGATTGGTTCTTATAGACTGCAGGCCTAACTGAAACGCACTTAACCCTGAGCGCCACTGGTGAAGAAGTTCGGCGAAAGAAATGGGGTGGGGGGGAGATGTTTCCTCCACCGTCAAAGGGTTAGTTCACCCAAAAATTAGAATTATGTCATCATTTACCCACCCTCAAGTTGTACCAAACCTATATGACGCACTTTCTTCTGTTAAACATAAAATGAAGTGTGAAGCACCATTCTTTTTCATTGTATGGAGAGAGAAAAAAAAGATGCAATAAAAAAAGTGAACGGTCATTTTGCCTAACATTTCCTTTCGTGCTCCGTGGAAGAAAGTACATGACATTTGGGGTAAACTTTCGCCTTTAAGAAAGAGATCTCAATCCAACATGTTTCTACAGTGAGTGTTCATAGATTATGTATAGATTGTGCTCCTCATTTTTTAACTTATTTTATACATACTGATTGTGCGTTTGTAAATAGCCATGTAATTATTGTTTTTAACTTGTAAAAAATGAAAGACAACTGAGAGGACAGAAAAAGTAATATTTTGATTGTAAACTTTCTTTTGTCTAATGTTTAATGGACCAAAGTTGTTTTTACATTGAAGTTCTTTGTTGTTGTCGTTTGTTGATGTTTGCTTAACTCTTAAGCATGTGTTTTTGAATTACCTTTTTGTTTAGTTTTATTCTTTTTTTATTTTTATTCCTCTTTTCCCCTTAGACATTCATCAAAGCCGGTGTATTTTGACTTGTGATTTCTATAATGTGCATGCTTTCGCAGGTTCGTCCCTCTTTGAAAAGTTGTACCGTGGTGAGGTTTACTGAAGTGGTCCTGTTTCTTTTCTGCCATTGTTGTGTCTATTAGTAACATCCACTTTTTGTGTGTTGTCCCTTGTGTCTTGCGCACATTTAAAAAAAAAAAAAAAAGAAAAAAAAAAGTTTGTCGTGGCTTTTCGGTAGAAAATAAAAAACTTTTACAGTTTTAATGTGAGATCACAACAAAACCTATTTTTTACAACATAATGCCTTTTGAACGATGGTTCTAAAAATATGTCTATTTTAATATTTACTTGTTACATGAGGATGTACATATTTGTAATATATAATTGAATAAATTTTATTTGTTGTGAAATCAAAAACTATCTTGCTGTGGGTTGCCTTTTTTATTTTGTGTTGGCACATACTCGTGATGTGAATTTTCCTAAAAAAATAAATAAATACAAAAATAAATAATAATAATAATAATAATACAAGAATCACTATCATTTAAAAAAAAACAGTTAAAAATATTAATATTTTTATAAATTAAATTAGGATATTTAAATGTATTAGTTGCATATATTAATGAAAGAAACCAAGTGATAAAGGGTAGTTTTTATGGTTTTTATAAGCTTAGTTTGAGGGAGTTTGTCACTGTTTCACTCTTGTCTGACAAATTCATGAGCTGATTAAGTACCAACATATTAACATTAAAGGAATATTCCCAGGTTCAATACAAGTTAAGCTCAATCGACAGTATTTGTGGCATAGTGTTGATTACCACAAAAGTTTTATTTTGACTTGTTTCCTTTTCTTTAAAAAATAGAAATTGAGGTTACAGTGAGGCACGTACAATGGGGCCAATTTTTTGGAGCTTTTAAAGTCAGAAATGTGAAGCTTATAATTTTATAAAAGCACTTGCATTAATTCTTCTGTGTATTATTTGAGCTGTAAAGTTGTTTAAATAATTTTAATGGTTTACTGCTTTACGTCGTAATGGAAACGAAGTTCTAAACAAAGTCATTCTAGCAAGTCAGTCCACTGTCGGCCATCTTTGGAACGCTCTCGGGAGGCTATTTCCAGTCACTATTTGAATGGAGAAAGACCAAAATCTCAGCAATCAAATCTGACACTACAGGTATCATAAAGTGTGACTCTTTACCTCAGATTACGCTAAAAAAAAAAAAAAAAGAAAACTCAATCTTCCCGGTTTGTATAGCTAATGCGCATGCGCATTCTAGAGTTGATTGACAGGTGATGTCTGTATCTAAAAGGTGATTGGCTCTTTTAACTGTAAGGCGGGACTTCCTTTCTACATCCGTTGACCGTTGGGCGCTCAGAGCTTCTTGGTTGAGCGTTCCAGTTTATCACATTCATTTTAATAGAAGTGGCCCGTCTCTGTTAAATAACCTCTGGTTTTAAAATTGGATATAACCAGAGCCCAACTGAAGGTCGTGGCTAGAAGGGATCCCTCTCTCGTCACCTTCTCGCGCATGTGCATTCTGTTGTGATGCTTTCGCCTGTGCTTTTTGGCTCGCATCTCTAATAATGAATATTAGAGATTATTTGTTTTTACTTCAAATATATATTAATAAAATAGTTAAAAATGCATAAATTCTGCTTTCTGAAAGTGTGAAAGAACTGTTTGAATGTGCCGCCTTTCTGTTGCTAATGAAAATTTGGAGAAAACAAATTTGGTCCATCCATTTTTATTGAGGCCCACCCAAAAGTAATTTCCTGGTTATGCCCTTGTTTACACTTAGTGCAAATAGCCTCTGCCTTAACCCTTGTGCATCAGTAAAAAAAAAAAAGTTACTCAGATGTCCTTAAAGAACAAAAATGTCCACATCAAAAAAACTGCCATAATAATATTATATACCACTTTCAATTAGTTAATTTTTTTTAACATATTTAACGTAATTTTTTTTATATCAGTCCTGATCATAACTACCACATATTCATTCATTTTCAGGATTTTAACCCTTTAAATGCCAGTTTGTTTACATAATGCCACTGTTGTTTTTTACACACACACGTTGGTGCAGCTATCATTATGAGGACTCTCCATAGACAATGATTTTTATACTGTACGAACTATAGATTCTATCCCCTAACCCTACCCCTAAACCTAACCCTCACAAAAAACATTCTGCATTTTTACATTTTCAATAAAACATAGTTTAGTATGTTTTTTTTTAAGTGATTTGTATTATGGGGGCACTAGAAATGTCCTCATGATCTACAATTATAGCATAATAATAATAATAATTGTATTTATTTATCACACATATACAGTGAAATTCTTTTTTCCCCACATATCTCAGCTAAGCTGGGGTCAGAGTACAGGGTCAGCCATGATGCAGCGCCCCTGGAGCAGATAGGGTCAAGGGCCTTGCTCAAGGGCCTGACAGTGGCATCTTGGCAGTGCTGGGGCTTGAACCCCCAACCTTCTGATCAGTAACCCAGAGCCTTAACCGCTTAACCACACATTTCTCAATACACACATACAAAACACACTCTGACATCCATACCAACACACCCACACAATTTTAGCTGCATCATTTATTGAGTTGGCCTGCAGTGCTCTATAATACAGCAAACAGAAAATAGGGAAAAAGCATGTATTTGCTCCATAGGTTAAATATGAGAAAAATGGCACAATCTGGTGGAAAATATTAAAAATGTATATTTTGAAGCCAGGGCTCTGGAATGAAAGCGTAATATCAAAGAATTCATGATTTTATGCTTTAATGGCACTGGGATCAACTATTGCAGTTTTAATGGGTTTCAATGGGGACATTTTTGTCCTGAAGGTCCTGAGTGTAACTATTTTGTGTACACAGTGTATTATAGATGTATTATAGGAACTGAGGTTGAAATATCAAAATTCCCCAAAAACCTTTCAATTTATGACATTGGCATTAACACAGCCAAAATGATCGAAAAAACAAAAATGAAAAAGACAAAAATGTACCGAAGGTCGCTCAAGGGTTAATATTATTATTATTAAGAAAACCTGTTGCCTTTTTGAAATCTCATATAGTACCCAATTTTTCTTGGATACAGTACAGTAATATTTTGATAAGTTCATGTTAAGGCACATATTACTTTAAATCTTAGCTTCTGTTATTGTGACTTTATATTAATAGTAATTCATGAATTAAAATGTGTTTGTGTTGGAAAAAAAACTAGCTGCTGTTTAAAGACGTTTATCTCTTTTAGAACTGGAAAATGTAAAACAAATCTTGTGGAGATTTTGTGTTCCGCAGCTCGCGCTCCTTTACAGTCGAATCACAAAGAAAAATGCAAACAAATGTGTTCCCACTCAACATATACGTACATCCACTGAAGTGCGGATGCAATCTTTGTTTATTAAAATATGAAGTTAGAACCAAGGGCTTCTTATACAAGGGGCAAATTTGTTACCGCTAGGCCACCCAGTCAGACTCTTGATAACTGAGCTGATTGATGTACTTCTCCAGTAATCAACAATATCTCATGACCGAAAGTACAGACGCAGAGGCAAAGTTATCGAATTTATTATGTGAAATATTTATTTTAGAGCTTGAATTGATCATCAAAACTGACTGTTCATCAAAACAGACCATTTAAAATAATCTTTTACTGGCGCCCCTCGTTGCTGTGCGACTTCAAATTAACACCGTGTAAGAATCTCGCGAGATTGACGAGAGAGGGATCCCTTCTAGACACGACCCGTCTGAATGGATGTCTATGGAGGAGATGCTTCAGTGTGCTAACAACCCGTTTTTTTTGAGGAAACAGTTAATCACTTAATGAATTGATCGCCTGTCCACTAATCTTTAATATGTGTTACACTAAAAAAAAAAAAAAAAAAAAAAAATCCTTTTGGAGTGAACTATGTGTGGAGTTTACTACAATAAAATTGTTGTTTTATAAGAGAAGTCAAGGATGATTTTGCGACAGGTAGGTGTCAGGTTATGGCTCTCATCATTCATTTGTATGACATCCGCAAACGGTGACTTACTGTCGTAACACGCTAGTTGACTGTTATGCTCTCTCCTATGTTAAAAACGTGGAGGTTGTTGTCTCAGTAAGATCTTTGATATAACTTTACCCAGAAAAGGTTAGTAAACAATTTTATCACACACGCATATCAGCTGATTAAGTAACATCTTGCGGCTATACTTTTAAAACAGTGAGTATTTTAACGTTTACTGATTGGCCCCATTGACTTCCATTGTAAGTGCATCACTGGAACTGTCACTTTTGCTTCTTTTTTTTTTTTTTTTTTTTTTTTTTTTTTTTTAAAGAAAAGGAGGAACGAGTCAAATTTAATTTTTGTGGAAACCAACATTATGCCACAAATGCTGTCGATTGAGCTTAACTTGTATTGAACCCGGAATATTCCTTTAAAGCCAACAGACTAATGAATATTAAAATTAGTGATATGGTTTATTTTAAAACATTTTTAATATTAATAAAGATTTAATAAAGCTAATTAATTCCATTAAAACATATCATTATAAGCTGAGAATATCAAGTTGTCTTAGTGCTAGTTTATTCTAGCAGTTTAAACAACAGGCTCAGTTTAAAGGTACTGTAAAGTGATTTTTTTTTTTTTTTTAATGAAATGGTAAAGAGAAAATATGCCTATTCCTTCTCCCTGAATGATATCACTGAAATAGATTGTGTATACAACAAACAAAAATGTGACCGCGGGCCGTAGACACATTCTTTAATCAGCCAATCAGAACACTTTAATGTGTATCAGTTTGCACATTGTGCTAGTGTAGTAGTAGTTGAAGCGGTGCATTCAGGTTTAATGTCACGTTCAGATTCATAACAGTTGTCAGCTGAGGGCGCTATTTAACGACTGTTGTGTTCGACAACAGCGAGAAAACGCACTACTGTTTGGTGTCAGTCTCAACTTGAGAGCAATGTTTTGGAAAGAGGGGGCGTGTCTAATGTTAACGCCTCAGTCTCGTGGAAGTTCCAGAACGGCTAAAATCGCTTACAACACATTTACGTTCTAGAGAAATTTGATCTTAGTATTACACTTACATAAAAGTAATGATAGTACCAAGGTGCAGTGTTTCAGCGAGGTAGACCGTTTATGTTCGTTAAACTGATAACCCAAGAGTTTATTTAGACGATTAATAAAAGAATCAGATCAAGAGTCATTCGTGAATCGGACCACTGGAAACACTGTACGTTTGTTTTAGGATATTGCCTGCTATATCAACACCATGTTGTCTATTTATCAGCTTTGTATTTTGGTATTCAGTAGCTCATCATGTTCAGTTCAGACTTTAAGCACACAACTTGGGTAAAATATTGTTTATTTCGCCGTGGCGCTTAAGATTCAATTGCAGCACAGCATCAATGCACTATGTAACACAGTTTTTGTTTCTGGGTAGTAAGTGTTATTTCCTAATTGCTTATGCCTCAAAAGTACAGAAAATGGCTATTATTCCCCACAAACTTTGCTTTTGTGACCAGGACAGTGATATTTTGAATGTACCTATTTCCAATGATAAAACAGGCAAATTTGTGTCTTTCCGTTCACATAAAGTCAGAAAAAACAACAACATATGAATCCAAAATCCTTCTTTATCTGTGGTTCGACGAAGACACCGGCTTTGACCTTTGCCTCAGACAGCTTAGGGAAGAAGTCTTGAAGGTACTTGAAGGCTGCCAACTCCTTATCTAGAGCTCTGACAAATTGTTTCATAAGGCCCAATTTGATGTGCAGTGGTGGCATCAGCACCTTCTGGGGGTCCACCAGTGGCTCCCACTTGACGTTGTTTCTCCCCACAGAGAACTCGGTCCGCTGTGGCCAGTCCCGCCTGTGATAGTGCGCCTTGGTGTCCCTGCTGTCCCAAAGGCAAAGATAGCAGGGAAACTTGGTAAAACCGTCATGGAGACCCATCAGGAATGCCACCATTTTGAAGTCTCCTATAACCTCCCAGCCGTACTCATCATACTTCAAGGTGTCCAGCAAAGTCTTGATGCTGTTGTAATCCTCTTTGAGGTGCACCGAGTGAGCCAGGGGAAGAGACGGGTACTTGTTACCATTATGGACCAGCACGGCTTTGAATATTACTTTAGTATAAATACATGTTCATCTTACGTGACTTTATGTGAACGGAAAGACACAAATTCACCCGTTTTCTCATTGGAAATAGGTACATTTCAAAATATCACTGTCCTGGTCACAAAAGCAAAGTTTGTGGGGAATAATAGCCATTTTCTGTACTTTTGAGGCATAAGCAATTAGGAAATAACACTTACTACCCAGGAACAAAAAAAATTTGCTACACAGTGCAGGGTCTAAAAAAAAAAAGATTTACATTTTGGTTCGTTCTGAGCAAAAACTGTATTTTTCCGTTCAGAAGTTCTGCAGCCTCACTTCTTAATGGTAACCGGTTAGAACAAAATAAAAGAACGGTTAATAACTTTCTTTTTTAAATGACAGTACTCTGCATTAAGGGGTGGGTGAAATACCAGCAGTGTTGCCAGATCTCACAAGAAAAACAAGCAACCTGGTCTGGAAAAAAAAGCCCAAATTAAGCCCAAAATAAGCCACTTGCCTCACCAAAATAAATGAAAATAAGCAACTAATGTTTTTCTGTGTGGTGGATTTATCAGCAAAGAAATCATAACAAGCATACAGTTAATTAACAGTCAAGTATAATTTTAATTACAGGTCTGCTTCTCAGTCGTGACCCGGCAGCATCAAATCTGTATTATTTCATCATATCTAACAATAATTCAGTGAAGACTTGGAAACAACTGAGAAATGTAATTTTTACCTCTAATAATGTTTTCCTTGTATCTGGATTAGCCGTGCATGTACAGAATATGTGGTAATTATACATAGATATTAAAAATTGTCTTCATTCACAGAATGCAGCATACACAATGGGCAATTAGGCAAAGAAATGAGATGCAGCAGTTTCCTTCTGGATCAAAGCACATACCAGCATTTAAAAATATAATGTTTTTACTCCGGAACAATTAAAAATCACTTTGTTCCCGTTTTCGGTTACGTTCTGCAAAAAAATGTAGTTCATTTTCAGTTTTCGTTCCTTGAACCGTTTTTAGTCCCTGGTTATATTATTAATCTACGATGATATTTATATGATACTCAAAGGTACTTTAAAGAATAATTTCCTTGTACATGTCCAAAAACATGGTACTTATAATGGTACTTTTTGGTCAGTGCTGATTGAATAGAATATGACCTCAATAGTGATGGTTCATGAATCAAGACTTGTGGGTTTGAACCAGCCAGACCAACCATAGATGACACACCCCCTTTATGAAAGCATACCTACCATGGTAGTATCACTGTATGACATCATCAATGTACCATAGTCCCAATACTTTTCTGTAAGATGCTTAAACTTTACTCCAGGAGGATCTCTTAAATAATTTCTGATTTAGTGCATGTTGTATGTTCTTTTGTTGAGCTTACCTGATTTATCGTGCTTTTGCTGGGAGGGTTAGTGTGTCTTTAAGAGGGCTACACGTTCCACTCACTCTGTTGAAATAAATCCATAGAGTTGCAATAAAGTGTTAATTAAGAGACATAAACTTGAATTCCTCTAGGGGGCGCCTGGAGGCTTATTAGCCCAATCCTCCATCAGAATCAGCATGAGCTTTATTGCCAAGTATGCTTACACATACAAACAATACAACAACAAGACAGAGATAATAAAAAAATAGAATAAAAATGAAAAGCGAATAGAAAATATGAGTATATATATTATATATATAAAAACACAATAAGACAAAAAATATATATGTACTGTATGTACCAATACAAATCTGTTATATACAGATAGTGCAAGGGAATGTAATGGCAGAAGAGGTAGGATATGTTGGATAAATATAAGTAGCCTAAGCTGTGTATTGCACATAATTATTTCTCAATGGGGCAGTTTTAACTGTTCATGAGATGGACAGCCTGACGGTTCTGGTGCTCAGTGCTCAGTAGCGCCGGCCAGAAGGCAACAGTACAAAAAGGTAGTGTGCTGGGTGAGTGGGGTCCAGAGTGATTTTTCCAGCCTTTTCCTCACTCTAGAAATGTATAGTTCTTGAAGGGAGGGCAGGGAGCAACCTATAATCTGTTCAGCATTCCAAACTGTCCTTTGTATTCTTTAATGCTGAACCAAAACAGACAGTTATTGAAGTGCAGAGGACAGACTCAATGACTGCTGAGTACAACTGTATCAGCAGCGCCTGTGGCAGGTTGAACTTTCTCAACTGGCGAAGGAAGTACAACCTCTGCTGGGCCTTTTTCACAATGAAGTCAATGTGGGTATCCCACTTCAGGTCCTGTGAGATGGTAGTGCCCAGGAACCTGAATGACTCCACTGCTGCCACAGTGCTGTTTAGAATGGCGAGCGGGGTCAATGTTGGGGTGTTCCTCCTAAAGTATACTATCATCTCCACTGTTTTGAGCATGTTCAGCTCCAGGTTGTTTTGACTGCACCAGACAGACAGCTGTTCAACCTCCCTTCTGAATGCAGACTCTTTGTCTTCCTGGATGAGGCCGATGACATTAGTGTCATCTGCAAACTTCAGGAGCTTGACAGGTGGGTCATTGGTGGTGCAGTCATTTGTGTACAGGGAGAAGAGTAGTGGGGAGAGCACACATCACTGGGGAGCACCAGTGCTGATCGTACAGGTGCTGGAAGTGAATTTCCTATCTGTCAGAAAGCTGGTGATCCACTGACAGATAGACGTGGGAACAGAGAGTTGGTGTAATTTATTCTGGAGAATAGCTGGGATGATGGTGTTGAAAGCCGAACTGAAGTCCACAAAAACGATCCTTGCATTTGTCCCTGGTCTGTCCAGATGTTGCAGGATATGATGCAGTCCCATGTTGACTGCATCATCCACAGACCTGTTTGTTCCATAAGTAACTTGAAGGGGATCCAGAAAGGGTTCAGTGATGTCCTTCAGGTGGTCAAACACCAGTCTCTCAAATGACTTCATGACCACAGACGTCAGAGCGATGGGTCTGTAGTCATTAAGTCCTGTGAGAGAATGGTGCCATTAAGCTCCATTAAACCACATTCAAATCTCTGGATATTTTTTGTCTTCTTAAAAAATGTATGCACTAAAAATTATAACCATTAAAATCTAAAATGTTCATGTACTGGTGCCTGAGATAAAACAATCATGTTTTAAGTCGGTCAAGCAATCCTAAGCAAACTATTTTTCAAAAGAAGCTTTTTCAGTAATCACAAACGTATGTGATTGGTCCATGCTCACCAGCGCTGACAAAAGTAACAGATATCACATGACAACGTCATTTACGTTGGACTTATGTTGCGTTCTAGTTCTGAACAATCATTTATACGTGAATAATGGAATTGCTTAATTTTAACTTAAACTTAACTTAAATATATGACAATTATTGTTTAGACTTATTTTACCTGACCAATCAGCGACTGCCCAGGACGCTAAGCTACGCCCATTTTTGTTTTCGACGGTAACGCTAATCGCCATTCTACTTATTGTGTTTCTATTAATCAAAACCCGGTCCCGTTTCTGTTGTGAGTAAAAGGGGCCAAGACAAGAGGTCCATATGAGAGAAAGTCGAAAACTAAAGGGAAGTAACGAGATAGCTTCAAAGAAATACAGTAAGTATGCGTGCTTTATTTACCTTACGCATCTAAAGCTGTGACGTATCCAAGAACTGTGACGTGATAATGCATCGTGTTTTTGGCGTCATTTGTGCGGTCAAGAAACATAATGCGCTTTTGGGGTGTCTGTGAGCGTTTTTAGGCGTCTATTATTATATGTCCGTGTGGCACGTTCAAGCTTTTCTTTGTGTCTGTGTATTTAATGGGTGAAAGAGTGTTCAACAGTGCAACAAGTTTCACACTATTGTTCTGCGTGAATCTGTAATTAATTTACAGGTAACATTTTACAATAAGGTTCTATCGTTAACACTATTTAAAGCATTAGGTATTATGAACTAAAAATGAATAATGTATTTTTCACAGCATTTATTAATCTTTTTTATGCTAGTTAATATAATACAGTAGTTTATTGTTAGTTCATAGCGCATTAACTAATGTTAACATACACACATTTATTTTTATTTATTACTATATTTTGACATTTTGAAGATTAAACAATTCTGTAAAAGTATTGTTCATTGTTAGTTCATGTTAACTAATGTTGTTAACTAATGGTAACCTTATTGTAAAGTGTTACCAGGTTACATAATACTGTATGTAGTGTGACCTTTAGTAATTTCATTTTCTCCTTTTTAAAACATAAAACAGCACAAGCTGTAATTTGCAAATTTTGTATTTATTACCACGGTAGTAATCATTCATATCAATCTGACGCCAACACTGTACCATGGAACTGTATCGCTGTACCACAGTATATTTTGTAAGCATGGTAAAAACAAACGTAGAAATTTAATAAGCAAGCAAGGACGGTGCCAGGATTTTTTTCAATGGGCGGGGGGGTCTGTGAGTGGGTGGGCACAAGGGGGGGCCAGGTGTCTGTCTTCGGGCCTCCCCCCCCAGAACCGCCACTGCTTTCAAGATCTGGCAATTTTATGGTTGTCATACCTGCATACTTTATAATAAATTTCCTTGTCCAACAAACATTGCATAATATAATACTTAACAATTCTTTTTTTGTTTACTTTTTTTATTTTTATTTATCCACTTTTCTCCCCAATTTGGAATGTCCAATTCCCACTACTTAGTAGGTCCTCGTGGTGGCACTGTTACTCACCTCAATCTGGGTGTCGGAGGACAGGTCTCAGTTGCCTCCGCTTCTGAGACCGTCAATCCGCACATCTTATCACGTGACTCGCTGTGCATGACACCGCGGAGACTCACAGCATGTGGAGGCTCATGCTACTCTCCGCGATCCACGCACAACTTACCACACGCCCCATTGAGAACGAGAACCACTAATCGCGACCACGAGGAGGTTACCCCATGTGACTCTACCCTCCCTAGCAACCGGACCAATTTGGTTGCTTAGGAGACCTGGCTGGAGTCACTCAGCACACCCTGGATTCGAACTCATGACTCCAGGGGTGGTAGTCAGCGTCAATACTCGCTGAGCTAACCAGGCCACCCTAACAATTCATTTATTAATATATATTCATATTTTTTTATATTTTTAATATATATTTATTTATGTGATATATATATACACATAATAAATATAATTTTACTATACATAATATTTATATTTTAATAGACTTAAACTACTGATATGATAAGTGTATATAATCTTTGTTGATGTCTTTTAATTAAATGTTATAAAGTGTTACTACAATAACAATAATAATCACGTTATTGTACTTGCATAACACACATCCAGTACATCACATCCAGTTTCTTAAAGGAATATTCCGGGTTCAATACAAGTTCAGCTCAGTCGACAGCATTTGTCGCATAATTTTGATTAGTACCACAAAAAAATTATTTCAACTCGGGCCTCATTTATTTAAAAATATAATAATAATCACGGTTACAATAAGGCACTTATAATGAAAGTGAATGGGGCGAGTTCGTAATCGTTAAAATACTCACTGTTTTAAAAGTATAGCCACGATACTAAAACATTATACATGTTAGCATGACTTTAGAGTAATAAAATTGCTTCCTAACCTTATCTGTGTAAAGTTATATCCAATATTACAATTTTGTTGTCATGATGACGTAAAGCCGGTAAGCCATTTTTATTTTATTTTTTTTTTTTTAATAAATGAGGGTCGAGTAAAAAAAAAAAAAAAAAAACTTTGGTAATCAACATTATGCAACAAGTGCTGTCGATTAAGCTTAATTTGTATTGAATCCGGAACATTCCTTTAAGGAATTTCAATGCAGTATGTAAAGAAGGTCAGGCATTACTGAGTATGTTTTATGTCTCTGGTGATAACACAGGTGTGTAGAGTTTTGGTCAAGATGCGGCCGGCTCTCTCTCTCTGTCCTGTCCTGATCTCTCTGTTATTCCTTCTGTCTGGACTGACCGTCATCAACGGCTGTAACAAAGCCCTGTGTGCCAGTGATGTCAGCAAATGTCTGCTTCAGGTAAGAGACAGCAGGATGCTGCACTAATTTATCACAACTGGACCAATGCGCAAACTATTGAAATAATACAATTTCACACTAAAGGTTTTGTTTTTAATGCAAACTGAGTAATATTTTCACACTATTCTTCCATATTTGCATGCTCTCCACTGCAGAAACATTCAGCATGCCCAGTGTTTAAGGGTAACTGGGTGTTACTAATGTTATATTGGATCTTTTTTTCCCTGAAGCGTAATGACTGCTTTAAACAAACTCTGTGTTCTTTACATCTTTGACATTTTTTGTTTTTTTGTAGCTCAGAATTGCTCATTTCAAACGTAGATCCAAATATGTCTCCACTAACAAAAAGGTGTTAAAAGGTACCATGATTTTTGGACATAGCACAAAAATAACTTTTATTTACATGTACCATGGTGTAACCATGTCATTTTAGATATAGTACCATGGTAATAGAGCTGTTCAGCCGTTACGTCAGTTTGTAGGCATTGGCAAACCCGGAAGACTAATTCACCATGGGTTCCCTCGGGAATTTCCTATGCATTTTTATACTAGGGATTTTCGAATAGCGAGTAAAATAAGACCTATGGTAAAAACAACTTAAAGAGACTTTCACATTATATTCTAAAACATAAATTACACAGAGTCATACCTAAATTGTGGATTTTGAAGCTGTTGTGTTGTTTAAAAATGTACTTTGCTAACATGTCGCTAAATAAGGACTACAACAGTCCTCCATTGTGTGAAGCATTATAGCTCACATGCTCATGGTAGTTGTAGTCCTTAATTAGCATTGTGATTTTTTTAAAGACACAGTAGCTTCAAAATTGACGTTTGAAGTTTGACTGTGTGTAATTAATGTTCTAGAACATAAACGTGCATTTTTTCAAGTCTTTTTAACCACAGACCTCATTTTACTCATAATTCGAAGATCCCTATTCTAAAAAAAAAAACCGCATAGGAAATTCCTAAGGCTCGTAAATGCTAATTGTCTTCCTTTTTTTGTTTTAGTTTTTTGTTACTATAACCTGAACAGCTATATAGCATGCTTTTTGGACATTTACCATGATAATGCCATGTTTTGTTTTTGACATGGCACTATTGTAATACCATTATATCATGATTTTTTATTTATTTATTTATTTATTGCTAAAGCGTTACCATGATATTTTGTGAAATACTTTGTGGAAGCCTACCATGTAAATACCATATGAATTACAGTATATTATATTAATATGTTAATATTTAAGTACCATGGTAAATATCAAAGTTTCAATCTTATACACTACAGCATTTACTACAGCACCTTACAGTGAAGCACCTTGTTCCTTCTTTCTTAAAATGTTTCTTGAAGAATAGTTTGTCTGATGTAAATCTAATGTTAGCTTTATCTCTCTCTTCCCTTTTCAAAGACACCACTGTGTTTACTCTAGTCTAGTGTGAGGATGAGAGAGAGAGAGGCAGGCGTCAGTGACTCAAGAAGGTTTTTAAGCATGAGCAGTCTGTCTGAGGGATAAACACAGGATGTTAATGATGTTTCATGAATAAACAATTTAAAAAAAACCTGCCGCACTGATGGATGGAAAGGCTAGGTGGTTGCCATTGTGGTCTTGGTGGTTGCTAAGGTGTTCTTTGTGGTTGCTAGGGTGTCTAAGGTATGTTGCTAGGCAGTTGCTAGGGTGTTGCTAGGGTATCCTAGGTGGTTGCTTGGAGGTTGCTTATGGGCCCAAGTCTCTGATATTCTGTTCACTACACTCAAAACTATATTTTAGCCTATTTTTTAAATTTACGCATTTCGATTTCAAATTTTGTTTTAATCAGATTTATAGGTGTTAATAAAAAAAATGAATTAAACTTAAATAATACAAAAAAAAAATGTATATATATATATATATTTAATCTTTTTTATTGTTTTAAGATTACTCAATTAAATTTAATGGAGTAAATCTTAAAATTATTATTTTTAACTCCCATTGTGTTTAACCCTCCTTTTGCATTGGCGGGTCAATTTTGACCCGGTGGAATTCAAGATTATAAATCATTCATAACCTGATTTTTTCATCTAAAACTATATTGTAAGTCATGAATAGATCCTTAACTGTTCATACATGTAAAAAGATTTATATTTTTAGCATGTTAACTGACAAAAATAAACTTATTCATTAATATGCCTTTTTTTTTTTTTTTAAATAATAAAATGTAGAAATTCTTTGACATTTCAAAATATACATTAACTTCAGCACAACCAGTGTGATACATGTGAAGACATCTTTTTTATCAACATTTCTGTGAAATTTTATCTAAATATGACGTAATATATAATTCATATTAACATCTAATCTGAGAATTACTTGTAATTTGAATGAATTTCCTATTACTCATAACTGCTCAATACAACTTGGTGGTCAAAAGTGATGAAATCAACATATTAATTTTCAACTAAACATCATCAAAACAACTGTACAACTCAAGTATTACATGAATACTTCTTTACTATGTTTTACTTGCATGAACTGTTGAATGTTGATGTGTGAGTATACTGTAAGCTGGTTCTGCATCAGATGGCTGCAGAGTAAAATATGAACAATTTCCTCTTTCAAGCCCTATCAAGACTAATGTGTGCATGAACTTTTGCTCTGGCCACACCCCCTTTAGACAGTAGTACCTTTGATTTAGTGCATTTGTTATGTTTGTTACATCTGTCATGTCTGTTTTGTACAGGAATGTGTGTGTATGTGTGTGACTGTGTGTGTGTGTGTATGTGTGTGTGCATGACTGTACGTGTATGTGTGTGTGTGTGTTTGTAAACAAGATCCCAGTGAGAGACAAAAAAGTGTGTGAGAGAGTATGGGAAAGAGGCTAAATATAAGTGAAGTGCTTATAAGTAAAAATCAAATTCATAGATGTACAAAAAAATTTACATAATATCACGTGTAAAGCCACAATAGATGCCCGGGTCAAAATTGACCCGCGAATGCAAAATATGTAAAAATAAATAAATAAATAAATAAATAATGGTTATATCTCTTAAACAATTGTATTAAAAAATCAGCAAAAAATAAAATTAAATAAAAAAATGATTGTGTGTATTTTGATAGTCTTGGCAAAGTCCCGAAGTTTGGTTCTCATACTAAAAACAATGTGGTATTTAAAAATTATTATCTACCTCTCCCGGGTCAAAAATGACCTGAACGCAATAGGAGGGTTTATGTGTATATGGCTCGAGTCCCTCCTGTTTTGTTACTAAAATAATAAAAAGGAAAAAGAGAGAATTTATTTAAGTGTTTTTACAAAATTGTCTGTGTGTGTATACTGTGTACTGTCAGCTGTGTGTCTGTGGGTGTGGCGGCTGCGGTTGTTTCAGTCACAGATGAATGCTTTGTGGGCAAGGCAGCACACGTCCCGTCAAGAGCACTTTCTCACTCCAGCAGCACAAACACTTTCCCCTGTATGCTTTTATTTTGCGCTCTGTTACTAAAAATGTCTGTGATTAGCCACTGGTTGGTAAATGTTGAGATTTCACTCACCAGTGATTGAGAAGAATAGTGGTGAAAGAGTTCAGCACCGAGATCCTTTTTACTGCATGATGAGATTAAAGTTTGGTTTGACTCGTACTGTGTAAAGTTTTCAAAGATGAGATCCACACAATCTGTTTGTCTTTAAATAATGTCTTTTTTAATGCCCTTTCTATTCTTTACAGTCAGAAACAATTATTTATAATCACACAAAAGAATGGATGCTGTAAAGAAGTCATGCAACCACTCTCGTGTTAATGTGCACTCAATCAAAACACGTCTGTGTGACTCTCACTGAACTGCTGCTATTCTTAAGTAGACAGTACCATTTTAGCACTTATTACTATTTGGAATAAAAGTGAACAGTTAGACCAAGAATATTTATTTAGAAAAGAAAATGCGGCCAATTTTGATTTCAAGCAGACTTCATTCAATCATTCAATCATTCATTTTTAAAATGTTTTCAAGCATGTTTTTCAAGGTAAAAATATATATTTTACAAGTAACATATCAAGACGTTTTCTTTGGGTTACTCCGTTTGACCTGAACAAAATGTGCCTTTTAATAAAAATATCCAAATAGATTTTTTTCTAAACTTCACACACAATCATGAGGGTCTCCACTCTGTTTAATTGATTTTTCTTTCTTTTTTTTTTCTTTTTTTTTTTTTTGTGTCACATGACAACATCTTGGTTACACCACCTGACTTTGATTTGGTGGACAAAAGTTTTTCAAATATTAATAACATTTAAAAAAAAATTTTTTTAATGCTTATTTAAAAATATTTTATATATATATATATATATAAAATTAAGATTACCCTGCTCTACATTTCTTTATTCAAGAAATTCAGCTTTTAATTGTTGAATCTTAAGTGCGTTATAGAAAAGTCAGAGCAAAGACTGATTTCAAAATTTGTTGAGCATCCATTCATTTCACAGCTATGCAGAGTCGTGTCTTTTTCAAATGAAAGCCATCAGTTACGCAATAGGTGTATTACGGACTGGGCCAGTGGGGCCAGTGCCAGGGGGTCCTTGACTACCAGGGGACACTGGGCTGCAAGGTCTTGTAGCCCATCAACCTTAAAAACAACTGTTTGTATATGTTTTAATATGTGGGCCCCACAGCTTATTGAAGGCCCTCTCAATAGGACCCTGTGACTATGATGGCCCCCAGCCCTCTTAAAGGACCATTTTGCCTTCCTGATTCAGATACAAAATTTTGAGACACTCTTTAACCCTACAATACATGACTTTCTAAAGCCTCTAAATCATAAACATGATCAAAACCTTGCTGAAAAACCTGTTGTATGCAGTGTACTAGAAGTCTACTGCCTCCTGGTGAAAGTAGACTACTTCCTGTTCTGGAAGTAGAAGACCTTGTAATATAAATTCCATATTGTGATGCACCCGTCTTTTTACTGTGAAATCTTTGCTGATTTTGATAAAGTAAAATGAAAAATAACGTTTATATTGTTACTGTTATTTCAAAATGAGTATTTATTGAATTGAAGCAACGTGCTTATTTAAAATGTCATTATAGAAAAATCTGTTTAAATAGGTTTTAAAAAAGAAAATTTTTTGACTGTTATGTCATAAGCTAGGTTTATAGGGTTCAGCTTTATCGTTTGTATGAAAAGTGCTTGTTAAACAAAAACGTTTATTATACTATTAATTGCTATAACTGCATGTTTGCCGTACATTACAAAAATTAGCTGGGCTTAGGTGGCTGGGAAAAAGAAGATATTGACATTTTATTTTGTGTGGTACAAAAGTACTGATTTAACTAGATACATAAATGTGGTCAAGACAAACTATAATGTTGGTATGACAAAACCTTGTCTGAAAGTTTAAAATAGTTTTAAATGTTTGAAGGTAAAATTTTTTACAGGTCTTACAGTAAGAGAAAGAAAGAAAGAAAGAAGAGAGCATCTAAAACAGATTTGTGTGTAAGTTTTGACTGCTGAAGTTTGAAATCACGAACATTCCAAAACAGACTCTTAGATCATTTAAATGTTCTGTCAATATAATGTAGTCTAGGGGATTTTGGTTTAAATGATGCCTTCACAGGGCTTTTTTAATGGGAGAATAATAATGGTAGTCAAGCTGTAGGGTCGTTCCATACTGAATTTCCAATAAAATGACCAAATGACCACTATTTATAAGCTCCACACCTTTCAGCCACTCGAAGCTCTCACAAAGTAGGGTAAAGTCTTTGAAGGAAATAGGGTGTAGGTATGATCACATCTGAATGGAACGCACCCCATAAATCAGATGAGTTAGAAAAGATATGGCAGTGCGAGGAAGAAATATATGCACGTTTAAAAATGTATTACACATTTTGTTACATGCTTGTTTTTTGTATGCATAATTGAGTATTTTCAAGTACGCTGCCTGGCCAACAACAACAACAACAAAAAGAGTGCCGTTTGGATTTAAATAAGCAGATACTTAAGAGCCTATGATTGGATCATTATTGCAGTGATTAATATGTTTCAACAATTCTTTTAACCCTCACTGATGCAGTGTGTAGCTTCTCATTTCTTAAAGAACCATATCGGAAGATGAATCCCGTGGTCGTGGAAAAGATGTTACTGTGTTTCAGAAAGGGCAAATTATTGGCCTGCATCAAGCAAAGAAAACAAGTAAGGAGATTTCTGAAATCACTGGAATTGTGTTAAGAACTGTCCAACACATTATTAAAACCTGGAAGTATAGTGGTGAACCGTCAGCTTCGCGGAAGAAATGTGGTCGGAAAAAAACTTGAATGATCGTGATCGGAGATCACTAAAATGCTTGAAGTCATATTGTAAAAAATCAACAGTAGAACTCACAGCTATGTTTAATAGTGAAAGTAAGAGCATTTCCACACGCAAAATGCGACGAGAACTTACAGGATTTGGACTAAACAGCTGTGTGGCCACAAGAAAGACGCTTGTCAGTGAGGCTAATCGGAAAAAAACGACTTCAATTTGCTAGGGAGCATTAAGATTGGACTGTGGAGCAGTGGAAAAAGGTCATGATGAGCCATAATCCATCCCTGCATACAGCAAGAATTTCCAGTGTCATGTGCTGAATTAATTCAAAGCTTTTATGCTGCTTGCTCAATACTACTTTTAAGGAATGCATGAAAATTGCACACACAAATCTCTGAACTAAAAGGAACTAGCCAGAGATGAGGAATTGTCTGGGCTTGTTTCTTTTGGAAGTATCTGGCCCACGTGTGTATTCAGGTATTAGGTTTGTAGTCGCTTTATTGCATTTCTTTTGTAACTCACTTTTCTTCTCCTGAACTTTCAGTTTTAATGGCACACACTCATACACACATGCATACATCTGGAAGTTGACCCCCTCCTCGCAACGGTTGGCAAAACACGAAACGCAGAGAGCCAAATTAGCACGTTCCCCCTTCATTCAGCTGTGCTACTGTTTTCTCTGTAATTACAACTCTAAATGTGTCCCAGGTTTTGGTGACTCTTTTCCCTTCTCTGCCGGGTGATTTGACATATTTTCCAGCATGGAACAGTTTGTAGCTCTGTTTCTTTTTGGGGGTTTTTCCCCATGTTTGAAGCTGCACTACGTAACTTTGTGCTCTCAAATGACATCTGTGGTTGAAACTTAAAATTGCAAGCAATTTGCAGAAGAATACATTATGTCAGTCATGTTCTGGCACTGCCCTTCTGGCGGATTAATCTCCCAATTTGAGTTTAACTGGACATCGCCCGTGTGTGATCATGACTGGTGCTGGAGTCATAACGTGCTATTTTCATGTTGATATTATGTTATATTATTAAACATTAGAAACGTAAATATTACTTGCTTTGATGAAGATAACTCTCGTATTTACATATTTGAATGAATTTTACACTTAAATCGCTTTTCTGACACCATACTCAAAGCACTTTTAAATAGAGAACAGGGGACTCTCCTCAGCCACCACCAGTATATGTTAATATGATTATTTAAGAATTGTACTACAATATTCAATTTAAAAGGTTAAACTCGTGATATGGCTGATACGAGTTCAATAGAAGACTTAATTGTTTTTATATTATATTGTCCAGCCTCAGTTACTACAATAGTATGTCTATGCAATGCACACAATAACACCGTAAACTAAAAACATAAAACGAGGATTCAAAAATGATGGGGATAAAATATACTTTATTAAACATAAAAATAATATGCTTAAATATGCAATATAACAATTACAAGAAGTCCATTTCAGAAGACTTCATATTAGACATATCACAGTAACTTTACCGGACAACATAGATACAACACGATCGGTTAACACACGAGTAATGTTCGATTCATAAAAGCATGACAAGCAATGTAAGCTTTAACAAACCTACCAGAAAACATATCCAAGCATTATAGCAGGTAAATAACTTTGCCAAACGGATAACAGATAAACATCCATCCAGACTGCAGCGATGCTGTCCTTAATTGTGTGAGTGTTGCTGAACTGCATAGTTAATTTCTCCAGCCAGAACATGAGACAGCGGCCATTTCTTTGCTGTGTGCGAGGACATGACGTGATGATGTAAGGATGAACAACATAAGCCAGCTATTTCACGGCAAATCGAACCGACAGCTCAAAATACAAATAATTTTTATAGGCTTACCATAGTGGATCGGGGTAAGGTAAGGACATCGTTTTGAACACTGATTGTTTATGTATTCAGTCAATAATGGCAATTTGGGTGGCGGAGGACGAATCTCAGTTGCCTCCGTGTCTGAGACCGTCAATCCGTGCATCTTATCACGTGGTTTATTGATTGTACAATATTAAAACTATAAAATATACTAAATATAAATATATTGAAAAAATTAACGTATTGAACATTGACAACAAAAAAACTCTAAACAACACTAAAAGCAACTAAACTAAATTTAAAGGACAAATTGAAAATAAAGCAATAAAAACATTAAAAATTCTAAATTACAATAACCCTGGTTTAAGTATTCCTTTTCTCTTTGTGTGGTTTCATTTGACTGAAAGAGTTCTAAAAGTTTATGTTCACAGTTATTTTGTGCAGTCACACACTGGTCTCTATAACGTGTGTGTTTGGATGTCAGATATGGTGCACATGGCACATTTTTATGTAAGCTAGTCTTCATTCACGTTGTGTAACTTTCCCCCTGTATGTTTATCTTTTCAGAATGTATTTTATGTGTGTGTGTGTGTGTATGTGTGTGTAGGGGCTTTGTCAGTGCCGGCCGGCGGAGGGAAACTGTTCGTGTTGTAAAGAGTGTATGTTGTGTTTGAGTTCTCTCTGGGAGGAGTGCTGCGACTGTGTAGGTAAGTTTTATAATTAAACACAATTGGTGCTTTACACATACAATACTTGGAATCAATACATATTCATCACTCAAAATCAAAATACATTCAGTACTCTGAGTCAACACACATTCATTACTCATAATCAACATGCATTCAGTACTCAAAATCAACACAAATTCAGTTTACTGAATCAATACACATTCAGTACTCACAAATAATACACATTCAGTACTTAAAATAAACATATATTAAATATTTAAAATCAATGAACATTCCGTGCTTAGAATAAACACACACATTCAGTTGGCTATTCAGAATCATCACACATTCAGTACTCACAAGTAATACACAGTTCAGTATTCTTAATCAACAAATAGTCCTCTGAATCAGCATATTCAGTACTCAGAATAAACACACATTCAGTATTTAAAATCAACACACATTCAGTACTCTGAATCAATACATTCAGTACTCAGAATAAACACACATTCAGTATATAAAATCATCACACATTCAGTTCTGAATCAACATACATTTATTACTCAGAATAAACACACATTCAGTATTTAAAATCAATACACATTCAGTACTCTGAATCAACATTTTCAGTACTCAGAATAAACACACATTCAGTACTTTGAATCAGTACACATTCAGTACTCTGATTCAACACACATTCAGTACTCTGAATCAACACACATTCAGTACTCTGAATCAACACACATTCACTACACAGAATTAACACATTCAGTACATAATTATTTGAAATTAAGTAACAATTAACTACTTAATGCTTAAACATACATCCCACAGTTGGTCAATGCACAATCACTGATTATTAAGAACTGAATTTATGTTATTATTTAGACTGATTATAAGTGTTATTAAGAATTGAGCCGAAACTCTAAACTAAAGAGACTCAGATTATGTTAAATGGCTTGGCTCATTCCCAGGCAAGTGAGAGTAAATATTAGGACAAGTTTGTGGAGGACAAGAGTGTTGACTTTCACTCCTCTGACAGCAATATAAAGTGTGAAATGAAGCAGTCCAGATACTCTCATGTAAGAATCAATTCACATTCAGTGCTTTGATTCAAAACACATTCAGTTCTCTGAATCAGCACACATTCAGTACTCAGAATCAACACACATTCAGTATTTAAAATCAACACACCTTCAGTACTCTGAAGAAACACACATTCAGTATTTAAAATCAACACACATTCAGTACTTTGAATCAACACACATTTAGTATTTAAAATCAACACACATTTGGTACTCTGAATCTACACACATTCAATATTCTGAATCTACACATATTCAGTACTCTGAATCTACACACATTCAGTATTTAAAATCAACACACATTCAGTATTTAAAATCAACACACATTCAGTATTTAAAATCAACACACATTCAGTACTCTGAATCAACACACATTTGGTACTCTGAATCAACACACATTCAGTACTCTGAATCAACACACATTCAGTACTCTGAATCAACACACATTCAGTTCTCTGAATCAACACACGTTCAGTTCTCTGAATCAACACACCTTCAGTACTCTGAATAAACACACATTCAGTACTTTGAATCAACACACATTCAGTACTCTGAATCAACACACATTCAGTTCTCTGAATCAACACACGTTCAGTTCTCTGAATCAACACACCTTCAGTACTCTGAATAAACACATTCAGTACTCTGAATCAACACACATTCAGTTCTCTGAATAAACACACATTCAGTTCTCTGAATCAACACACATTCAGTACTCTGAATCAACACACATTCAGTACTTTGAATCAACACACATTCAGTACTTTGAATCAACACACATTCAGTTCTCTGAATAAACACACATTCAGTTCTCTGAATAAACACACATTCAGTTCTCTGAATCAACACACATTCAGTACTTTGAATCAACACACATTCAGTACTCTGAATAAACACACATTCAGTTCTCTGAATCAACACACATTCAGTACTCTGAATCAACACACATTCAGTTCTCTGAATCAACACACATTCAGTACTTTGAATCAACACACATTCAGTTCTCTGAATCAACACACATTCAGTTCTCTGAATCAACACACATTCAGTTCTCTGAATCAACACACATTCAGTACTTTGAATCAACACACATTCAGTACTCTGAATCAACACACATTCAGTTCTCTGAATCAACACACATTCAGTACTTTGAATCAACACACATTCAGTTCTCTGAATCAACACACATTCAGTACTCTGAATCAACACACATTCAGTTCTCTGAATCAACACACATTCAGTACTTTGAATCAACACACATTCAGTACTTTGAATCAACACACATTCAGTTCTCTGAATCAACACACATTCAGTTCTCTGAATCAACACACATTCAGTTCTCTGAATCAACACACATTCAGTACTTTGAATCAACACACATTCAGTACTCTGAATCAACACACATTCAGTTCTCTGAATCAACACACATTCAGTACTTTGAATCAACACACATTCAGTACTCTGAATCAACACACATTCAGTTCTCTGAATCAACACACATTCAGTACTTTGAATCAACACACATTCAGTACTTTGAATCAACACACATTCAGTTCTCTGAATCAACACACATTCAGTTCTCTGAATCAACACACATTCAGTACTTTGAATCAACACACATTCAGTACTCTGAATCAACACACATTCAGTTCTCTGAATCAACACACATTCAGTACTCTGAATCAACACACATTCAGTTCTCTGAATCAACACACATTCAGTTCTCTGAATCAACACACATTCAGTTCTCTGAATCAACACACATTCAGTACTTTGAATCAACACACATTCACTACACAGAATTAACACATTCAGTACATAATTATTTGAAATTAAGTAACAATTAACTACTTAATGCTTAAACATACATCCCACAGTTGGTCAATGCACAACCACTGATTATTAAGAACTGAATTTATGTTATTATTTAGACTGATTATAAGTGTTATTAAGAATTGAGCCGAAACTCTAAACTAAAGAGACTCAGATTATGTTAAATGGCTTGGCTCATTCCCAGGCAAGTGAGAGTAAATATTAGGACAAGTTTGTGGAGGACAAGAGTGTTGACTTTCACTCCTCTGACAGCAATATAAAGTGTGAAATGAAGCAGTCCAGATACTCTCATGTAAGATAATCTTTTGCCAGCCTACTTGTGTTATCCTCCCTATAGAAGTTTATTACCATAGTTTAGTACCATACCTGAGCGCAGTAAAAATAAAGCAGTTTTTTAAGAAGAGAATCAGACAGTTTGGGGGAAAAAAGCATACTTTAGAAGCCACTTCTGCCTTTGGTTTTTCTGTTGTTCTGTGTATTCAACGGATATCCTGTTTAGATCATGGCAAACCACACACGAATAAGGCATGAGGCATTCATTTCTCAACATTGGGACATAAAATTATCAGATTCTAGAGATTTTTTCTTGTTCCAAACACTTGTTTATTTGCAGAGAGGTAGGAGAGAAGTTCTTTTTAGCAGTATGTTGTTCCTGAGGGCTAGAACCTGCCATGGTTCTCCTAATCTGAACCAGCTGTCCTGGCAGTCACTCCAGAGCAAAGCGAAAAAACAAGGCCTCCACAGAGTTCTGTATCTTATTAAAACTTTGATCCATTATCTGATTACCGGCTTTACCACCAGTTTATCTGTCAAATTTTAGCTGCTGTTGACAGTCATGTTTTAAAGTATTTAAATTCTTCAATTGTGGTAAAACTTGGTTGTAATGTTGTCATGTTGACATTTTAGCGGCTTTTACTCCATTATGTATGAACCACAGTGTTCCTGATGAGGTTTTGACATTTCCCATGGTAGAAATGTGTACTCAAGTAAACTCTCTTTGATTTCTGCTTTCCATTAGGAATGTGTAATCCAAGAAATTACAACGACAGTCCGGCCACCTCCAAGAGCACAGTCGAAGAGCTCTACGGACCAATCCCGTCACTTTTCCGGGCCCTGACCGAAGGCGACACCCCCATTAATATGATGGTTGTGTCGTTCCCCGTCGCTGAGGAACTGTCCCACCACGAGAATCTTGTGTCTTTTCTTGAGACTCTGGACAGTCAGAGTCACAACATCTCGCTGCCCAGTAACAGCGTTCATGGTGGTTGGTATTCTGTGAAAAATATGAAAATTCCATCATAATTTACTCCCCTTCATGTCGTTCCAAACTCGTATACATTTCTCTCTTATTCAGAACACAATAGGAGATGCTTTAAAGGGATATTCACCCCAAAATAAAAAAATGATCATGATTTACTCGCCGTCATGCCATATGCTGAACACAAATAAAGATTTTTAGAAGAATATCTCAGCTCTGTAGGTCCAAACAATGCAAGTAAATGGGGTCCAAAAAAGCTCCAAAAAGCACATAAAGGAAGCATAAAAGTAATCAATAAGACTCCAGTGGTTAAATGTATGTCTTCAAAATCAGTGTAAGTGTGGGTAAGAAACAGATCAATATTTAAGTCTTTTTTACTATAAATGCCCACTTTAACTATAATTGTCGTCTTTTGTTTTTGGAGATTCACATTCTTCGAGCAAATCGCTACCTACTGGGCAGGGAGGAGAATTTATAGTTAAAAGGGACTTAAATTTGATCTTTTTCTCACCCACACCTACCATATCACTTCTGAAGACATGGATTTAAACACTGGAGTCATATGGATTACTTTCATGCTGCCTTTATGTGCTTTTTGGAGCTTTAAAGTTCTGCCATCATTCACTTGCATTGTATGGACCTACAGAGCTGAAATATTTTACTAAAAATCTCCGTTTATGTTCAGCAGAAGAAAGAAAGTCACACATCTGGGATGGCATGAGAGTGAGTAAATGATGAGAGAATTTTCCTTTATGGGTGAGCAATCCGTTTAAAGTGAAGCATGTAATTTTGTGGCACTAGTGGCACCAAACAAGACTTTAATGTACTGCAACTTCCGAAATTTGCGTAAATAATCTTCTACATGCACGTGCACATCTCTTCCTGTCTCTCTCTCATTCCTCAGATGCCATGTGTACGGTGGTGTACTTTGATGACTGTGTGTCCATTCGCCAGTGTAAGCAATACTGTGAGTCAATGGGAGGATCAAAGTACCGCTGGTTCCATAATGCCTGCTGTGAGTGTATTGGACCCGAATGTTTGGACTACGGCAGCAAAGCAGTGAAATGCAATAACTGCCTCATCTGAGACTTTCATATACATGAATCACTGCACTATCAAAGAACTGAATACAGATGTGGGTCCAAACTCACGCTACACTTGTTTATACTGTGTAAAACACGTGTTTCTAATGTGTTTCTTTTGTTCCTGTTCCTGTTCTTGTCTTGTTTTTTTTTCTCCTGTCTTTTGGAAAATAAATTAACATAGCGCTTGAGATTTTTGTAACGTTATGAATATTGTTTGTTAATCATTTCAGCAGCATGTATGGATTGCTATTAAAAACCAAAGAAAGATAGTCCTGAACAAAACGGTTACGTTTGTGTTATGATTTAATGATTAATCCATCATTGTTTAAGATTTTAGTTGTGTCCTCTTTCATTGTCAACCAACATACTTAAAAAAAAAAATCATAATTCACATTTGAGGTATACTGTATGTAATTTATTTTGTAGACCAAAACATGAAAGTATCAAGTACTTTTAACCACATACCTTATTTTACTCATTTATGAAGACACAATTTTACTATACTATGCTTGTGTTTGAAACAAGCATCTAGTGTGTCTTTAGTTTACTATTGTGTGATGAGAAATAAATGAGTTAAAAAACAAAGATGAAAGAATGAAAGCATATCTCAGATTTTCTTGTAAACTACAAGTTGAATGCAGCTCTTTTTGAAATGTTGCTGTAAGTAAATTTTAAGACTAAAGTCCAGTCTTTTTATATTGTTCATGTTTCATATATATATATATATATATATATATATATATATATATATATATATATATATATATATATTTTTTTTTCATAAAGCATCTCTCATGACATTGAAATATGTTATTTATCTATTTATGAGGTTTAGTGTGCTTGTGTTTATTTTATTTATTTTTTTATTATTATAATTTTTTTTTTAAAGAGAGATTTAAAGTAAAATTGTTAATAATGCTCAATGTGAGTGAGTGAAAAGCTAGTGTTACTAAATTGTAAATACCACCACCGGCAGGATAGTAATGGCATTGCATAGATTAAAAAAACAAAAAAAAACAAATTGTAATTAAAAAAAAAATGTAATAAAAAAAAAAATGTAATCAAAAAAATTAGCTCGATAAGCTAAATAAGTACAGCTCGTTGCTTAAACACTTCTGATATAGCATAATGAGATGAAACACCTGGTCACTTCCTTAATTTTTAAGTTTGTGTGACCTTTTAAAAGGGATAGTTAACCCCAAAAATGAAAATTCTCTCATAATTTACTCACCCTCATGCCATCCCAGATGTGTATGACTTTCTTTCTTCTGCAGAACACAAATGAAGATTTTTAGAAGAACATTTCAGCTCTGTAGGTCCATACAATGCAAGTGAATGGTGACCAGAACTTTGAAGCTCCAAAAAGCACATAAAGGCAGCATAGGGATATGATAGTTGTGGAAGAGTAACAGATCAATATTTAAGTCCGGTTTTACTATACATCTTGCCATTGCAGTCTGTAGGTACGATCATGATTTCAAGCTCGATTACACTTCCTAGTGCTTGTGGCATGAGCAGAAGGATAGATGGCTCTAGGAAATGTAATCAAGCTTGAAATCATGATTGTCAAAAAGACCGTTGGTAAGTTTTATAGTGAAAAAATAATTATTTTTTCGTCTGTTCACACCCAAAACCGATTGGATCTCTTCAGAAGCTATTGAAGTCTTATGGATTACTTTTATGCTACGTTTCTGGTGCTTCAAAGTTCTAGACCCCATTCACTAGCATGATATGGACCTGCAGAGCTGATTTGTGTTCAGCAGAAGAAAGAAATTCATACACATCTGGGATGACATGAGGGTGAGTAAATGATGAGAGAATTTTCATTTTGGGGTGAACTATCCCTTAAGGTGTATTTAAAATAGGGTAATGGATTTTTTATTTATTTTTGTTGTTGTTGTTTGCATAATACAACTTGGTGTCGGTTGTAACCATCTCTGAGAGACCATTTCTAATGACTTAATTACAGAGCTCTTGTTGTAAAGTGTATTTACAATAACTTAAGGAATGTTTATCCACAAATATGAAATAATTTGTAAATCTTACATGTAAATCTAAAGGTTAATTCCATTACACTTTACATCTGGCTCCCATTAAAAAAATAATAATCATAATAAAGAAAGAAAAGAATAGTATTATTATTTGTTTACATTTGGAAAAACAAATAAATGAACTTGTATTCAAGATACTTTCTCTGAAAACAAGTCTTAGTAATTAAATTTAGCATCTGAGGTAAATTGATTTTGTTTAACACGACAATAGGGTTTTGGTGTGTAAAGTCGTGTTCCAAACGCGTTCCGTACGCGCTCAGTCCATTACATTGATTGTCCCGCCCGGGCTGCCGTACTTCGCCTTGTTCTCGCTGTCAGTCGCTCCCGCAGTGAAGATGGCGGAAGCTCCTGTGCGGCCCTGCCGGTTCTTCTGTCACCGCTGCTCGGAAGAGATCAGCCCGCGCCTCCCGGTGAGACAACGCAGGCTTCATTACATTCGTTCGAAGGCTGTGAATCGGTATTTGCGAGTTTAACGGACTGACCGAGCTCTTTTATCAAGCGTTTATCCAGTGCTAACGGTGCTAATGGTTGCCAATAGCAACAGTCATGATTAAAATGAGCATTTAATTAAATATCTGTTCATTTGAGGCGTGTGGGATTAAACACACGGACTCTGAGTGTATATTTAAAGGCTTTTCAGAGCCAAGCTGGTTGTGTAACCTGCCTTGCCTTGATGGCAATATAAGAAGGCTGCTGGTTAGGATGTCAGCTGGTTAGGTTTTTTTTTTTTTTTTAACTAATTGTGACTAATGAGTAATAATGAGTATATATCGAGAGGTTGTGTTGACTTTCTGTGATTATTATCTGATCAGATGTTGATGGCTTGTCTCGTGTGTTTGTGAGGTGTTTCTGGTGGTCTGTATGAAATATGCTTGTTAAAATTACTTAATATTAATATTGTCACACTGAGATGATTGATGGCTTGTGTTTCTCCTGCTGTTCAGTTGTCTAATATCTGTCTGTTAGAGTTTATATCTAGTCTGTTAAACTGTAGTAGGTTGAAACTAGAGGTAGACTGATATATTGGTTTTACAGATTAATCGGTGCCGATAGTTGCTTTTTGGAAGTATCTCTTATCAGCAAATATCTATGCCTATAGTAGCCGATAGTTTTTTGTTTGTGTATTCTTCCGACGTAAATGATAATTAACTTAAATGATAATTTCACTTGATATTGTCATTGCGATTATTCGTGGGGCAACTGCATGCCGTTCTTTATGTAGGCTACTTTAAAAAAATGTTTTTACATTTTGAATAAATTATACACAGAAAGAGTTTAAACTAGAGGTAGACCAATATATCGGTGCCGATAGTTGCTTTTTGGAACTATCGGTTATCAGCAAAAATCTCCAGAAAGTGGTCGCCAATATTTATTTATTTTTTTTATAAACCAACAAACCAATTTTATGTATGTGTGTATATATATATATATACACACACACACACACACACACACACACACACGATCAGCCACAACATTAAAACCACCTGTCTAATATTGTGTAGGCCCCCTCGCCAAAACAGCGCCAACCCGCATCTCAGAATAGCATTCTGAGATGATATTCTTCTCGCCACAATTATACAGAGTGGTATAGTGTTAGTTCAAACCAGTCTGGCCATTCTCTGTTGACCTCTCTCATCAACAAGGCGTTTCCATCCACAGAACTGCCACTCACTGGATGTTTTTTGTTTTTGTCACCATTCAGAGTAAATTCTAGAGACTGTTGTGTGTGAAAATCCCAGGAGATCAGCAGTTACAGAAATACTCAAACCAACCCATCTGGCACCAACAATCAACCATGCGATTATGTAATCAGTCAATCATGTGGCAGCAGTGCAGTGCATAAAATCATGCAGATACGGGTCAAGCGCTTCAGTTAATTTTCACATCAACCATCAGGGTGGGGAAAAAATTTGATCTCAGTGATTTGGACCGTGTCATGACTGTCATCGGTGATGATCTGGGGGTGCTTCAGCAAGGCTGTAATCAGGCAGATTCGTCTTTGTGAAGGATGCATGAATCAAGTCACGTGCAAGATTACTGGAAGAGATTACTGCTCTGACAATGTTCCCCAACTGAGGATTGGTTTTTCCAGCTGGTCAATGCTCCATGCCACACAGCCAGGTCAGTCAAGGTGTGGATGGAGGACCACTGGATCAAGACCCTATCATAACCAGCCCAATCTCCAGACCTGAACCCCATTGAAAAGCTCTGGAATGTGATCAGGAGGAAGATGGATGGCCACAAGCCATCAAACAAAGACGAGCTGCTTGAATTTTTGCACCAGGAGTGGCATAAAATCACCCAACATCAATGTGAAAGACTGTTAGAGAGCATGCCAAGACGCATGAAAGCTGTGATTGAAAATCAGGGTTATTCCAGCAAATATTGATTTCTGAACTCTTCCTAAGTTAAAACATTAGTATTGTGTTGTTTAAAAATGAATATGAACTTGTTTTCTTTGCATTATTCGAGGTCTGAAAACACTGCATTTTTTTTTTTTTTTTTTTATTTTTTTTGACCAGTTGTCATTATCTGCAAGTAAATGCTCTAAATGACAATATTTTTATTTGGGATTTGGGAGAAATATTGTCAGTACTTTATAGAATAAAACAAAAATGTTCATTTTACTCAAACACAGACCTATAAATAGTAAATCAAGAGAAACTGATAATTTTGCAGTGGTCTCTTGATTTTTTCCAGAGCTGTATATACATTTATTGTATATATACATACATATATTGAATGTACTGTATATACAAAACTCTTTATTTGGTGAATAGAGGTTGACCGATAGTGGATTTTTCTAATACCGATAAGTAAGTTGGGCAGTACCTGCTGAAAACCGATTAATCAACTGATAGTTTTTAAAACTGATACTGAATGAAAAAATAACACTCAAAGTAAAATAGTGCTGAACTTTATTACAAAAATAAACAATAGTGACTGAACCATGAAAATGTACTGTACTTTTTAAAATGAAATAAATATTAATAAATATGAACTAATATTCGAATTTTAGCTGATTTTTAAATTGACGTTGTTTCCTTAGTCCACGAGAGGGCGCAATAAATACATAAACCATTCAGCACCGTTATATTATTGCATAGAACATTCCTATCCTGGCTGTTAATAAAGAGCATTTCATTTTCAACTAATGTGCATAAAATAAATAAATACAAAGTTTCAGTCGGTCCAAATTCTCAAATGTTAAGTCAAAAGTAAAATGAGGGGGAAAACGCTTCAATAGACAGTTCACATGGTGTTACACTTGCACTGATTCCTACTACACCAGACTCAAGCTTCATAGTAACAACGAAATACCACATTGCTTTTTATTCAGTACAGTTGTATGTAGAGTAGCAATATTCACAGAGAGCAGTGGTATTCAGCTGCACTCTGTGGTGAAGCGGCTCAGACTATGAGCACAGTCCAGGGGCTGTTCAAACAGATGGAACGTAAAAGACTGGAACCGAACGCTAGGATCTCGAGACACACATTTCCAAGTTGAACATCTTTCCTGACAAAGCATTTAAACAACTCATTGCTTAATATGAGAAATGCTAATATGAGAGCAAGATGCAACGACCAAAGACCTCCACCGACTGTAAGGGGCTGTTCACACGAACACTTTTGCAACCATCCATTTGTTTTTCTATGTAAACACACGCTAGACAAACGTCATTGTTTCACTGTTTATTCAGCGTCTCATGCAGGGGTGCTGTTTTTTAGATGATGTGTCTAATTATAAAGAACTTTAAAAACTTATTGAGACAAATGCTTTATGTTAAACTGTATTTGTTGCACTGTGTCTAGCCTTTTTTAGAGAAGTCATCATATTACATTTAGGATATTTCTTTTTTATTGAAATCCGATGCATTTCTGATTTGTTTATATGTTTCTCTCAGCTGCGTGAAGATATTAATTAGCTCTCTCACGTCACTAGCTTTAAATATGCAACTTAGCTGGCTAACGAATGCATAAATGTGACCAGCTGGATATAAACTAATGCAAATATATGGTAACAATCGTGACATTTAAACATTTGGGTAGGACTTGCGTGTATTTTTGTTGCATAGTTCTAACCATTTGAGGTTAGCTTTAATGTTAGCATCCTATAATGACAGCGGACCCTTCCCAGACGCCCCAGCACCGGACCCAATGGGGAAAAACTATCGGCGTTGATTTTTGCCGATAACTGATTGTTCCAGAAATCTGTTATTGGTGCCGATTAATCAGCAAAACCGATATATCGGTCGACCTCTACTGGTGAATATATAGGCTATAAAAAGCTTAATTTGGTAATTACTAGCAAATAGAACATTGTGGGGGCCTGGGTATCTCAGCGAGTATTGACACTGACTACCACCCCTGGAATCGCGAGTTCGAATCCAGGACGTGCTGAGTGACTCCAGCCAGGTCTCCTAAGCAACCAAATTGGCCCGGTTGCAAGGGAGGGTAGAGTCACATGGGGTAACCTCCTTGTGGTCGCGATTAGTGGTTCTCGCTCTCAATGGGGCACGTGGTAAGTTGTGCGTGGATCGCGGAGAGTCGCATGAGCCTCCACATGCTGTGAGTCTCTGCGGTGTCATGCACAACGAGCCACATGATAAGTTGCGCGGATTGACGGTCTCAGAAGTGGAGGCAACTGAGATTTGTCCTCCGCCACCCGGATTAAGGTGAGTCACTACACCACCATGAGGACTTAGAGCGCATTGGGAATTGGGCATTCCAAATTGGGGAGAAAAGGGGAGAAAACAAAAAAACCCCAAAACAAACAGAGCATTGTAACGAAGCCAATTACCCGTTGTATTTCAGGCTTGTTTATAGTTAAAAGTACCATGTTATGCACCAAATCTTAATTTTGCTGGTTATTATTTGGAATTTGGTTGCACACAAAACTGCTTTTGGGATTTTATTCATTTTGGACTCTTGTAGCCTCAGTGTCTGTGCCCGTCATAGTAAGGAAATGTTCTATAAATCAATTTTAAAATAAACTATAGGCCAATTAATCGGTTATCGCCCTTTCCACCACCTTGGTTATCGGTCTTTCCACCACCTTGGTTATCGGTATCGGCAAAATCCACTATCGGTCGACCTCTAGTAGACCGATTAATCGGTGCCGATAGTTGCTTTTTGGAACTATCGTTATCTTCAAAAAATCTATGCCGATATTATCCAGTTTTTTTAATTTTTTTATTCCTCCATGTATCATTGACTAAAATCATAATTGACAATTATTTCACTTGATATTGCAATTGCGATTATTCATTTAGATTAAAATGCTGGGGCAGCTGCATGCCGTTCTTTATGTAGGCTACACCACCAAAACAAGCTTAGAATTGTTCCTGAATTGCTGTTTTCAAATTTTGTTTATATGTATCTATATATATATATATATATATATATATATATATACACACAACACCCCATCATCTGGAGAATATATAGGATATAAAAGCATAATTTAGTTATACTTAAATATAGAGCATTTTAACAGAGCTCTGTCTCTGTCATTTCAAAATAAACGTACCCGGTGTATTTCGGGCTTGTTAATAATTAAAAGTCCCATATTATGAACCAAATCATTCTATAAGGTGACTTTAAAAACTATTGTCCTATTAATCGGTTATTGGCATTTTCCACCACCATAGTTATTGTATTGGCAAAACTGCCTTTATCCACTGTTGGCTTTACTATCAGTGACTGACGAATGACCCAGAACACATCAGGAATTAATCTTAAACTATGGATCCATTTTATTTGTTCTACATGCCACTTCTACAGCTCTCAGGCAACATGAACCCAATGACCTTTTCAAAAGGATCTCCATGTGTTCTTTCATGTGTAATGTTTCACAATGTTCAGAGGGGAGCAGAGAAGAGAATATGTGCTTGACAAAGCTCTTTTGATGTTTCGTCATCGTTCAGTCCTGTTATTATCCTGCTTGTATTGTGCAGAAACTCTAGAAAAAGCCCAAATGTGAAAGAACATCATTCACAGTGCTGTGGGTCAAATGGAGCTCATGATTCACGCTGCAGACGTCACTGTGATGAAATGTGTGTACATGTTTCTTTACCCATGAACACAAAAGGAGAAATTTGGAAGATCTTTTTTATAAGCTGTCAAGCTCCAAAAAAACAAAAAAATGTACCAACAAAAGCAGGAAACAGATTTGTGCACTGTATTCCAAATTTTCTGATGTCATACGATAGCTGTGTGTGAGGACCAGACAACTCTCCTTAACTGTGGTCAAATCGCTTAAGGCCGATTTATACTTCTGCGCCAAACCTACGACGTAGGCTCCACTTAGTTGCCAACATGGTGGTTTGTATTTATAGTTCTGCGTTGGTGTGTTTGCATCATTCTGTGAGTACACACACAAAATGATAAATAAAGTATTGAGAGAAAATGTCTTCATTTCTGAAATAATTAGGTTAGACATTTCATAAACAAAAACAGTGTCATTTTTGGAGTCAAAAGTATTTATTATATTATTGTAGCATTAAAAACAAGTTAAGAACAAAATATGTTGTATTAAGTTACATTTATAAGTTACATTTTGCCTGCCATGCAGATAAAAAAAAAAAATCACCATCATATTAAGAAATAACTACTCACTTGACCAACACAAAATGGGTTTTAAAGCTTATATGCTGGAATTTACAGTACATATAGGCAAAATAACCAACTCGTCTTAACCTCTTCAACTCTGGGGCATTTTTCACACTCAAATGTAAGTGCTTACCACTTACACATACTGTGGACTAATTGTCAAAAATTGGTCTAATTTTTTCAGAACCCCCCTCCAAATAAAAAAAAAAATGACTCCAATTATTCATAAATAATATTGTATATGTTTACAATCTTATGATGAATAGAACTTTGTAAGCATGTAATTCTAGTTCTGTTTACTCAAAAACAACAAAAACTCTTATTCCACTAGATCCCAGCAAGTACTAGAAAAAAATATTTTTTCCTCATCACGTTCCATCACAAAATGGCAATCGGAAATGTAGGTGGCGCTCAAATGCACCTCAGCTCTCACAGATGTGCTCGTCCATGGACATTCAGTCTAATTTTCAGTTCATGCACCATTCCTGTTGTTTCATCGAATATCTCGGCCTCTGAGTGGACTAGAAGCTCAAACTAGATGTCATTATAAAGCTGAGACCTTTTAAGATAGAACATTAGATTATTCACACAAGCAAGCTTACATACAAGTGAGAAATGGCAAACATTTTAGAAAATGCCCTAAGGTTAAAGCAGATATTAAGTTTTTATCTATTTGGGGATTACAGCACTAGTGATCGGTGCATAAAAGAGACGTTTGTGTGTGATGTCTTACAGAAATCATATTTCATTTTGTGATTCTTTGAAAATTTATCAAACTGTGATATCAGGGCAACAAAATAAACTGTACAGGCACATTCCTGTGAATGAGAGCTTTTATTTGTCTATTTAAGTGCTATTTGAAAGACTTTTATATTCATATTAATATTTCTACCACATGACCTCTAGGTGGCGCTGATTTGCTAGGCAAATGTTTTCAGGCCTTATTTTGTTATTTTGTGTAACATAAATGCAGAAGTGATGGTTATCTGTGGAAAGTTCAGATTCTACGTTTTCAAACGATATGACATATGCCTGACTTATGTATTCGGAGACTTGAACATTTTAAGCGTAAACTTTTTTCGTGACATAGCGCCCCCTTTTGGACTTGCCGGAGGGTCCACAGAGTTGAAGAGGTCAAACTAAGAAATAACTAACAAAATGGGTATTGTTTTAAAGCTTATACACTGAAATTTACAATACATATAGGAAATATAACCAACTCTTAACAGGTGCTTTTTATGAATTAGAAGTATTCCGTTTTCATAACTTATGAAATGTCATTCTTTTACTGCACACCATTTTGTTAAACATACGGTCAAAACATCATGCAGATCGGAAAGTTCTTGAGTAGAATACAAAAAATATTCTGTATGTTGTATATGTTTCATTCACATACCAAATACAGTATATATCGAGTAAAAGCCATTCGACGCAGAAGTATAAATCGGCTTTAACACACGGCCTTTCATGGCGTATTGCTTTAACAAATTATAGTACTGGTAAGAAACAATTCTCTATAATCAACTCTCCATATGAGGCTTTTAGTGCAAGAAGTTTTAGGTTAATTACAGCTTTAAAACTGAAGTCTATGTTGCTGTCTTGAAAGGACAGTTTGCTGTTATTTAAAAAATATACAGTGTGTCCTGAAAATACTTGATGGACCCCTTGCAGTAAACTTTCATATATCTGGGTATCTGGCATTAAATTGTTATTGTGATTTTTGTTGCAGGATTACATCTGTCCGCGGTGTGAGTCTGGATTTATTGAGGAGTTAACTGAAGAGGGAAGGTAAAGTATTGACCTTCTAATCTGGATCTGGATAACTAAATTCTTTAAAGGGATAGTTCCCCCAAAATGAAAATTCTCTCATTATTTACTCACCTTCATCCAGTCCCATATGTGCATGACTTTCTTTCTTCTGCAGAACACAAACAAAGAATTTTAGAAGAACATCTCAGCTCTGTAGGTCCATACAATGCAAGTGAATGATGATCAAAAATTTGAAGCTCCAAAAAGCACATAAAGGCAGCATAAAAGTAATCCATAAGACTCCAGTGGTTAAATCCATGTCTTCAGAAGTGCTATGATAGGTGTGGGTGAGAAACCGATCAAGTCCTTTTTTAATATAAATTCTCCTTCCTGCCCAGTAGGCGGCGATATGCATGAAGAATGTGAATCGCCAAAAACAAAAGAAGAATGTGAAAGTGAAAGTGAAAGTGGAGATTTATAGGAAAAAAACCAAAAAGGATTTAAATATTGATCTGTTTCTCACCCACAAGTATTATATCAATGCAATGATGAGAGAATTCTCATTTTTGGTGAATTATACTTTTAATTGTTAATTGGCATGCCTAAACAAGGGTACACCTGACTTTTGCAAAAATTCTGATAGTCCAGTTTTGTAAGCAGTTGCTATGGTCTTATTTCTTCAGAGCAGAGAATGGCTCCATATCTACAGCCTCTAATGATCAGAACCGTCCCCCATTTGAGGTGAGTGATCTCTGATATCTTTAAAAGCACCATCATTGTTGTGTTGAAGATCGGGCAGCTTTGTTGGGTCTACTTTTAAAATGTTTTGTTTGGGGCAGACAATCAGCATACCTGAATAAGGGTACACATGGATTTTTCAAGAACAGTCCAGTTTTTTAAGGAATATGAATAGAGACTGATTAAAACATTTTTAATATCCTAAAAAAATTATATAGCATAAGATGGTACTAGGTTCTTAATAGTACATTTAAATTGAATTGGATACACAGATGATGCGTGTAAATAATAAAAAACAGACATTCCTATGAAACTATGCCAAGTTATTCCTGTCATTATTATATTATTTATATCTTAAGTTGTAAAAGCATGCATTAATATGCAAATAAGATGCTAATTTGTTAAATTCCTAAATTTTTTGCAAGCATCCTTAACCAGGTAATTTTATCGGTAATATATTACTTTTAATCACATTTTTAAAACTATTTTGGAACAAATGTTTTTACGGACCATTTTTGATATAGCCTTTCCTTGTTTCATACATTTCCGAATCTACAGATTCAAAATGCAATGTTGAGGAAGTACCCATTTAGAATTATTGTGTAATTATTTATTTATTTACATTCATGCATTCAGCAGACACTTTAATGCAAAGCGACTTACAGTTACCGTAGATTTTGTCAGTTCAGACCAGTCTGGTCATTCTCTGTTGACCTCTCTAATCAACAAGGCGTTTCCGTCCAAAGAACTGCCGCTCACTGGATGTTTTTTGTTTTTGGCACCATTCAGAGTAAATTCTAGAGACTGTTGTGTGTGAAAATCGCAGGAGATCAGCAGTTACAGAAATACTCAAACCAGCCCGTCTGGCACCAATAATCATGCCACGTTCTAAATCAATGAGATGACATTTTTCCCCATTCTGATGGTTGATGTGAACATTAACTGAAGCTCCTGACCCGTATCTGCATGATTTTATGCACTGCACTGCTGCCACACGATTGGCTGATTATCTATCACATGGTTGATTGTATATGCTTCAGTTGAAGCCATCATCTGCGTTCTCAACTTCATTGCTTAAAAATCATGTTTGATAGCTAAATACCTGGTGAACCCATAACATTACACATAATCCTAAAGCAAGATCCACCAATCAGAGAACCGTGGCTAAAAAAGCCCATGAAAGGATCCCAGGATCGCTTTTTTAGCCATGGTTCTCTGCTCCCATGATGCAATCGAGTCGGTCCTCTTCATCTTTAAACTACTTGTATACAGTATTTGCACATATCGGAATATGTAAAATATATTTTTTCTATACTTATAATCAGCAACCTGAAATCAGTAGTTTTATATTCCCATTGTTTTTTATTCAATTACATCATTCGCAATGCTTCATGGGATTGTAGTTCGTTACTTTGTGAAAGACAGTAAGTACACAGTCTTGTACCTTTTGTCTTTTTGTCCTATTTTCAAATACTTTTTTGCCTCAAAACAAAGTTTGTAATGTTTTGAATCACCTCGGACCTGGTTGGTTTGGTTCATGTCTTAAAACTCTTTTATGGAGGATTTTATGAAAAGTGCAAATTTTTTTCTGTCTAAAAAATAGTGTATAATACCCTCCCAAGACACCAGTATTGCTTAGAAAACCACAGAATGTACATTAAAGGGACAGTTCACCATTTAAAATTTGTGTTATCATTCACTCACTCTCATGCTGTTCCAAACCAATATGACTTTTTATTTCTACAGTCACCATTCACATTCATTGCATGTTTTTCCATACAATAAAAGCGAATGGTGACTGAGGTTGTCATTTTGCCTAACATCTCCATTTATGTATCATAGAAAAAATAAAGTCAAATAGGTTTTGAACAACATGAGGGAATGACAACAGAGTTTTCATTTTTGGCTGAACTATCCCTTTAAGAACTTTCCATGCATGAAGCCCATTGCCTGTTAAAAGCTCATTAAAGCATTACCTGCTCTCCTCCGGCAGAATGTGGACCAGCACTTGTTTACGTTCCCGCATGGTTACGGGCAGTTCGCTCTTGGGATTTTCGACGAGGGCTTTGACTTCAGGGCGGGTTTGCCTTCGGAGGATAACCGTGACGCAGAGAACCGCAGAGAACGGGAGATGGCCTCGAGGCAACGGTACGGTGCAAGACAGCCGCGAGGACGCCACATTCCCCGAAGACAAGGTGTGCGGCATGAGGGCGTGCCAACCTTAGAAGGGTAAGAATACAGCAGATGGCACTGTGACATCACAGAACTAGTTTGTACTGGAGAAATCATTCAGTCTGTTTTGCATTTTGTTTTTGCAAATGGATATTCTCAGTGCATTCAAATGAGTCCCACAGTCTGTGAAAACCTGGTATGCAGGCCTGGTAAAGTCATGGATGTGTTGTGGGGTCCAAAAGTCTGAGAACAGTAGTAAATCTTCTGCTGCTTTGTATTTTCTAATTTAATAATAACTTTTCTATTACAAATATATATTATCAGAATAAAAGTTTATCATAAATTATTTATGTCCCCTTCTTTAATGTCAAGCATGCACTCGAGCTGACATGGACTTCACAAGTTTGTGAAAACTGATGGTTATCCAGCATGGTTTGAGAAAAGAGCATCAAATGTGATTCAGTGAAAGCAAGGAAATCTGACCGTCTGTACAAAGGAGTTAACATGGTCAATGTTACAAATTGTTACAAATTTGCTAAATTTTCTTATTTGGTTATATTGATTTAAAAATAGTTTAATCCATTTCATTTAATATTTTTGTATTTATTTTTGTTTTTAAATATTTAGAAAAATTAAACAGCAAATGTAGGTATTGCACTAACTAAAGAGCTACATGTGTTGCTTATATTTAAATGGATAGTTCACTCAAAAATAAAATTCTCATCATTTACTCACCATCATGCCATCCTAGATGTGTATGACTTTCTACTGCAGGACACAAGTGAAGATTTTTAGAAGAATATCTCAGCTCTGTGGGTCCATACAATGCAAGTGAATGGTGGCCAGAACTTTGAAGCTCCAGAAAGCGCATAAATGCAGCACAAAAGTCATCCATACAACTCCAGTTGTTAAATTAATTTCTTCTAAAGTGATCACTTTGGGTGAGAAACAGATTAATATTTAAGTCCTTTTTCACTGTAAATGTTCACTTACAGATGCTCTCCAATGCGTGTTCATGAGAGGAACGAGTGTATGCAGCCTCCTAATGTGCTTTTTGGACCTTCAAAGTTCTGGCCATCATTCACTTGCATTGTATGGACCTACAGAGTGGAGATATTATTCTACAAATCTTTGTGTTCAGCAGAAGAAAGAAAGTCATACACATCTGGGATGGCATGAGAGTGAGTAAATGATAAGAGAATTTTCATTTTTGGGTGAACTGTTTCTTTAATAATAGTGTATTTTTGAACTCTCGGAAATCGAGATTTAGACGTTGTTTTTAAATGAATGAATAAAAGTGCATTTCTAGTTTCAACATTATTTGTATTTTAGACCTTTGTTTTGTTAGACAAGAAAAACTAGCTTCATACCATGTGACCCACATTTGGTTTTCAGCCATTGAAAATGTCTAACATTTAGTACTAGACATACCAATCTCTGTGTAAAAATAAAATAATGACACTGTGTATAAGGTAAAAAAAATAACCTTATAGACAGTGTCATTATTGTATGTGTAGTTTCCTTCAAAATCAAAGGTGTAAATTGTCATTTTGACCCCCCTCTACAAACTAATTGATTACTCACCTAAATATTGATCCATGACATTTAATATTTTGGCTTTCATCATTATTTATGTTTATCTTTCTTCCAAAGTAGTATTAACAAAATCTAAAATTTCAGCTTGGGAAGTTTCTGAAATGTGGTTGATTTGACATGGAATAACCTGATTAGATATTGGGCCCTGTTTTAAGAGTGCAAGCGTTAAGTGCAGGGCAATAGGTATGGCCATGAAGTTTTGGTATTTTCATGCAAGCATGCGCTAAGTCTAGGCACAAGTGGGTAAAAAGGCGTGACCAAGTGCAATTTAATTTGGAGGTTCTTCTCCATTTATTCCAGTGACTGCGTCCCATTATATAGTCCATTCTCTGAAGCACCAACGATTTAAACAAAGATGGCACATTCTTAAGACATTGGTAGTGTAAATAGACTGTATGCAATAAATTAGAAAAATTGGAAATTGCATTTCTTGATGAATGTCAGGCATATTTCTATGACAGTGACACGCTCCTTTTTTTTATACTCATGGAAAATGTGATGCTCTTCTGAATTTGGATGTATTCTCCATTAAATGAAGTAATTATTATTAATCATTTTCATCTACTGACACAAATCATGGCTAGTATTAACAGTGATTGTATCGCGCACACTTCACTTCTACGGGTCGATTTTGATTTTGAAAAATGTAATTTATTCATTGAAATGCGAAAAAATGAATCCAAAAATATTTCTAAATTCAGACTTTCACTTCAGACGAAATGAAAATATAATAAAAATAAAGTGGTCAAAAAAAGCATACTAAACCCCACATACTAAACTATCTCGATATTTATCGGGATTATGGGTAATGTAGTTGTTCACCAGGTATTTAGCTATCAAACATGATTTTTAAGCAATGAAGTTGAGAGAACCCCACTTCCACCGGCCCCTTTTTCAGTCTCTTAAAAATCACTCTACGACAAAGTAGGAAAACTACTAGTCAAAATTAAATAATAAATTCAATAGTAAATATACAAGAATAATAATACTTTTAACTATAAAAATAATAATAATTGAAAAAATAAACTATGAACTCTAGAAAGTTTAACACACATCTCATAATTTTTGGTTTCAACAAACGGCTTCAACAGTGATTGTCACAGACATAATTCGATGTTCTGTACTTTCAGAATTTGGGCATGAACTTTATTACCATCTGCTGGTGGAATCTCCAAACTGCAAATGTAGGAACTGAATTTGGACTTTGCACTGAGATAAGAGGTGGTATTGAGATGTCTTAGCGCAATGACCTATTTCTCAGGAAAATAGCAAATTGACACTTCATTTACATACAATACACCCTCATTTTGTGCGCCTGCACCCACAGTAGCGCAAACACTCCCACCCATGGCCATTTGCGCTTTGCGTTGGCATGAAAATTGCATTTACAATTAGCGCTCTCATGAAAATTAGATAAGACGATGCACACATTTTGTGCACTCACGAAAATAGAGCCCATTGAATCCCAGAATATCAGACTTTAGGACCTAACTGTAATCCTATCTAGTTATACTCAGCTCTGAAATATTTCATAGACTAGAAAAAAATCCTCATCCAGTAATCGAGTGGAAAGCTTGTGGGAAAAGTCACCAAACTTGTGGAAAATATCAAAGATGTGGGCACCCTTTGACTGTCTATTGTATTTAGTAATCAAAAGCTTGTTCATTATTGTAGACTGATTAAAAAAAATGATATTTTGTCATTTTATTTTACAGCTCAAAAATGTGTGGCTGATTAAAAATAATGGTTTTGTTTGCACAGAATAATTCAGCAGTTAGTTAATGGAATCATCGCTCCAACAGCTATGCCAAGCATGGGAATAGGGCCATGGTGAGTTATTCTGCAATTTATTTTCCTCTCTTTACATCATTTCTCTGTCTATGATGATTGACTTTATACTGCTGCTCTATAAACTCCATCTTGTAGGGGAGTGCTGCACTCAAACCCAATGGACTATGCATGGGGTGCTAATGGATTAGACGCCATCATAACACAGGTAATATACCACACACTCTGTCTGTCTCAAGGTTATGATGCTTTATAGCAGACACGCATCAATGCCGAAAAGCTCTGTGGTTGGGATCTAAACATAGCAGCTGGGAATAGTTAATATATTAGTGTGGATATAAGTTTTAGTATATTGAACAGTTTCTTGGTGCTGATTATTTCTATCAATAATAAAGTAGATACGCTGTGTCACGTCGGAGTATGCTGTGCACGTTTGGCTGCTGCTTCTCACGGGCGTTCCTGTGTTGTTCTTGTGTTTTGATTATTATACTGTTATCTCTGCCTTATATCTCTCGGCTGCTTGTTAGGGAGTTTGTCTTTTGTTTTTTTTGTTTTGTTGAGTGTATGTGTTATCTGTCCATTTGCTGTTTTTCATGTATTTGCTCTTATGTAAAGCGACCTTGGGTTCAAGAAAGGCGCTATATAAAATAAACGTATTAGTATTATTAAAATCTTGAGGCCAAACATTGAGTGACATTGCTTTATTTCACCAATGCAAAGAGTATGAAACACTACAGAGCGCTTTGATGCATTGCAAACACCATCAAAATGTCCCTAATGCATGCGCAGCATTATTACATACTATTTTCTCTCCGTTGTGTCTTTCTGTAGTTATTAAATCAGTTTGAAAATACGGGTCCCCCTCCAGCAGACAAAGAGAAGATCAAGAGTCTCCCAACAGTCCAGATCACAGATGAGCACGTGGGTAAGTACATACAGAATAGGGCTGGGCGATAAAACTATCTCGATATTTATCGGGATAAAAAAACTAAATCGACAATATCGATGATAAGCTTTTGAGTAATTTTCAATATTTAGCCTGTGTTCTACATCTAGACGTTCAGGTGCGTGTCACTAAAAACGCAAGCAGTTCAACTTTATCAGACTGTATGAAGTTGCTAACATTAGCTGGCTTGCTAAAAATTAGGGTCCGGACCCCAGATTGATTCCATCCGGACATCAATCCGCAAGACATCATGACGACGACTGCGTCCTCTCATCGTGTCTAGTGAGCAGCGCGACAAAACAGTGCTGTGTACACCAGATCTGATCTTTTTGCTCTGTATTCTTGAATAGTTTTCTCTAGCACCGAACACGCTTCATTTATGCCCTGTCCCACTCAGCACGCGTTGCCTCTTTTCCCGCATGTGAGTAGACATGATGCGCCGCATGAGTCATCGTGGTTCCAGAGCACCTTTAGACCATAACGTTTTTCCCTTCTAAATTTAGCTTTATTAATCAGCATGTTACAAGCCTATTTATAATAAACAGGGGATACCCCTGAACCCCCATACAGGATCATTCCTCAGTCACATGGGCTTCTATGCCCCCATACTTGGGTATCTGAATGTAACGAAATATACAAATAATTTGAATGTAAAAACTATACAGTATGCTGTCATTATGCTTCAAAATGAACAGATAATCTTTTAACATTCATATCCAACTGCACTTGATTAATGAACTCTTTAAATATTTTAATATTTTGTTAGAAGATCCTACAGACACCACTGCTTTGGCTGTCTCTGGGCCCCCAATGCAGTTTTGTATAGACTATTTTGACTTTAGGATTTTTTTTTTCTTCTCTTTTCTTCTGCCAGCTTACTGCAGGATATTCTGACCTGCAGAATTAAAGTTTATATATACCTAAACAATAAGAAAAACAGCATACAGTTTATAAATGAGTTTACAGTCCTAAACCCTGTCGGAAACTATTTTACTGCACTCTTGTCGTTTAATGAATTGTCTTTTAATAGTTCTGGCAGTAGGGGCTTTATTACACAAGTTAGTTCCATGCCTCCAATCTGATTGGCCAAGTGGTGTTCCAATAGTGCTAATATTTAACATACAATAGCACTCTTGCCTATGTAATATTGCTTAATAAAATTAGTAATGTTAGTCAATTACAGTTTTTAATCGTGATTAATCGCATAATTTTTTGTACTTAATTGCGATTAATCGCAGATTTTAAACTGACCCGTGTTTATGCTGGTTTATGCTTTATTAACGGTAAATGCGTTAACCACGTTTTAGAAAAATTACCGCATTTAAATTCAACTTTTCTTATTTATCTCATGCGTTAACGTGTTAACTGTGACTGCTCTAAACAAAATATTATAACATATAATGTTTTATTTTGTGCTGTCTGTCGATTACATTTTTTAATCACGATTAATCACAAAATTTTTCTTAGTTAATCGCTGATTTTTAAAGTGCTAAAATTCTACTCTATTTACATTTATATACAGTATACCATATATGGGCCATTCTACAGGAATGGTGCAAAATGCTGTCCCTCACATAAATGAATATATTTAAAAGGTCATATATAGGCAGCTGACACATTTCTAAAAGCCAGGTTGAGTTCTAACAGGGGCAATAGAAATAATTCATGTAATAACTTTACAAATCTTTAAAAATAGTGGTTTATATGTTCTTTTCAATTGGGCGGCACATGTCCCCCAATCTAACCCCAAAAAAATACACTTAAAATTTAAACACCTAAATGTTTTTTCATTTTTTTTTTTTTTAAACACTTAATCCTAATTTACTTTGTCTAGTCCTACTAAAGTTTAGTTGACATGAGTTTTTCTGCCTTTTATTTATTTAGAGGTAAAAATTGTTGTCCCCCAGTTTTTTTTTTCTTTTTTTCTTTTGTCAATACCGAAACAAACATAAAAAGTCTCTCTTGACTGAAGCAAAACTTGACCACACCCCAAACCATGTGACCAGGAAGACAAATTAAGCAATTTTCTCTTGCTGGACCATGTGGTGAGTAGATGTATTTTAACATTTTGAAATAATAGCATTGTAAAATCAGAAAACCTGGATGTGTTTTTAAAAAGTGTCATTACTAAACTTGTTGTTTTTCTTATTAAACACAAGATGTGATGATTGAAAAAATGACGTGTTTTTCATGACTTTCCTCTGTTCAAGTGATTTGATGTCTAGAATTCTACTGTGCTGACATTTTAATATAAGGGCGAGATTAGCTTGAATTTGTCAAACCCAAAACAGTCAATACCGAAATTTTTTTTTGTCATTACCGAACAAGATATGGTTGTTGCTTTGTTGACTTATTTGTTTTGGTAGTGATATTAAGTTGTTCTTTCAGATTTTATGTATAAAAATATGCATAATTTATACATATATATATAATACATACTCTCACTGGCCACTTTATTAGGAACACCTGTACACCTACTTATTCATGCGATTATCTAATTAGCCAATCGTGTGGCAGCTGTGCAATGCATAAAATAAGGCAGATGTGGGTCAGGAGCTTCAATAAATGTTCACATCAGCCATCAGAATAGGGAAAAAACGTGATCTCAGTGATTTCGACTGTGGCATGATTGTTGTTGCCAGAAGGGCTGGTTTGAGTATTTCTGTAGCTGGGTTTCCATCAAAATGTTTAGCATTTTTAATGCGCATTTCTGAAAATTCGACTATAGAAAATGCAAAACATTGCGCGTTTCCATGAACTGTAAATGCGCATTTTCTTGAGGGCGCCCGCCTTTTGTCATGGAGCAGCTAAACGACCTCTTTGCTTCAGGGAGAGTTGTATTTGCTGTAATAAAGCAATTGTACATTATGTTATTAAATGCTGCCAGGAGACGATGCAGAATAAGTGCAATAGCTCACATAATGAGGGCTCAAATGGCTAGTCCCATTCGCCGACAGCCTCCATATACCTGGGAGCGCCCACGCTCAAAACAGTTCTGGTGGATTGTGAGGACCCACTTTAATGATGATCTGTGGGTGAAGTACATTTGACTAACCAGGGCTGTGTGTAGGGTTGCCAACTTTTTGCCATGGAAATATGGGACACTAGCATTTTGAGCCCTTCAATACCGAACAGGGTTCCGCCTCTAGCATTTAGCTGTTTTTCCTCTTGGACAGTTGGCAATCCAAATAGGAGTGGGAAGTTGTAATTTCGGCCAAAATATGGGACGCCTCATCTAAAACAGGACAGTTGGCAACCCTAGCTATGTTTGAAGAATTGTGTGCCATGGGTCAGGCCTTTCATTGAGCCAGTCATGTCAAGCTCTTGCACACCTATACCATCCGATGAGCGCATTGCCATCGCGCTTTACAAATGGTCATGACACATCATTGTTCATGCGAAGAAGCTGTTTCCATCACTTTAATGCGCATTTTAACTAATGTGAAACACTAGAAAATCCACCTCCTCCTAGTGCAATAAATTGTATGCGTATTTTGAGAGTTTATTCGCATATCAAGGGTTTCCATTCAGGATTTCTTATGCGCATTTTCAAAATGTGCGTAAAATAGTTGGATGGAAACGCAGCTTGTAACTGCTGATCTCTTGGGATTTTCACACACAACAGTCTCTAGAATTTACTCAAAATGGTGCCAAAAACAAAAAACATCCTGTAAGCGGCAGTTCTGCGGATGGAAATGCCTTGTTGATGAGGGAGGTCAACAGAGAATGGCCAGACTGGTTCGAGCTGACAGAAAAGCTATGGTAACTCAGATAACGACTCTGTACAATTGTAGTGAGCAGAATAGCATCTCAGAATGCACAACACGTCCAACCTTGAGGCGGATGGGCTATAACAGCAGAAGACCACGTCAGATGCTTTATTAAGACCATAATATTCTTAAAGTGCTCAGTGAGTGTAAATATAAGTTGTTTTTTTACTTGTAGACTGATACAGTCAGATAGACACAAGAGATGCAAATATGCCCAAGAGCACAGCTGAGCACCTATGCCAATTTAGGCAGAGGATCAGGGATGACTCCATAAGATAGCAATAATTTTCTATAATAAAGAAAATACAAATTTAAGACTAAAGCAAGAGGGAAAATTAAAAAATGTAAAAGACTTGACTAACAGGGAGAAAAGTTGTTTCCTTCTGCAGGGAAACAACTCCACCTTCTACGTCAAGTGAAGGTGAACGTACACCAGACCACAACATACCTGAAACCTGATAATACCTGAATAAGGTCACTACCAAAACATCAACGACATAACCGAAACACACTGCTTTTTTATACAAAAAAATGTATGTTATACCATGATTTCTTTTTTTTTTTTTTTAATGGTGACAAGGATGGGACACGTTTCATATTATGATTCTGTGAATATCAACTTGGTATCTTTTTTATTGATTTTTACATTTTTACAATTCAAGTATAAATAAATTGAATAGAAAATAATTCTGAAATTACTTAAAAGGTAATATAAGCTAAAAAAAAAAAAATTATAAAGTGGATTTTAGGTTGAATCAACAGAAATGAAGAACACTTTTTTTTGTTTTGTTTTTTTGTTGTTTCGATATTAACGAAAATAGGGAAAAATTGAAAAATTCATTAAAATATTTCAGTGTACCCATAGTGAATTTATAAATTTCAGATACAATGCAATACAAATGTAAAATACATTTGGGAAGTTCAATTTTTTTTTTTTTTTTTAACTCATCCAACCCTGAATTTGCACCACTTCTTTAGAATGACCCATATACTTCTTGTAAATGCCCAATTTCTTTCATAGGAAAGAAAACAAAACAATATTTAACTAATGCTTTATTAAAATTTCCAAACAAAGATTTCCACAGTATAAAGATAGAAACCAAAGTCTAACTGGGAGTTTGACTAACTGAAAGAACTAGTCCCCACAGAGGTTGTATTTTCATTGCAGTGGGCATTAAAGCACTAACACTCTCATCCTCCACAATACTTATATCGGCCATCTGACTGTGGCTATTCGCTTTGCTACAGAAGTTGTGCAGCTGCATTCGTGATTCGTGTCAGGGCGTCAACGCCAGCGTCAAGCACCTCTTTGAACTCCTCATGAAAAGTGCTCAGCTTCCTCCACTTGACGTGCTTCTGTGGTAATTAAATTGTGCCTTGAAGAGGCTGCAAAGTGCTTAATTTCTGTCACAAGGTGCATCTGGGCTTGTTTTGTAAAACAAATAGTGTTAAGAGCTCCTTTCTCCATCATTTGATCACCGAAACGGCTGTTGTGTGTGTTTTGTGGTGTGTGCATCAGTGTAATGACTCCCGGCGGACACATCGCAAAGATTACGCCCTGGTTTATGCTTTATTTAACGGTAAATGCGTTAATCACGTTTGAGAAAATTGAACATGTTAAACTTTTTTTCATTAATCGTATGCGTTAACAGGTTACCTGTGAGATTCTTTGTTCATTTGAAAATAAGTTTCTAACACCGGAAAATGAGACTCAAAAACTTTGTCATTTTTATATTCACTTAAACTTCCCTTATTTGAACAGTAAAATGTGATTGGAATTTGAAGTGCCCAAAAATTGCTCTTGGATAAAATAATCGTGATCAGGGGATTATATAATAATCGCAACAGCCCTAGTTATTATTGTTTTGTACTGTAGTGAACATGTTGATGCATGATTTTACTTTCATCTTTTTTTCAGATTTTACTTTTATTCTCAGTCAGAAATGTATTGTTAACCCTTAAATGCATAGGTGTTTCGCTAAATATTATTACATACATCTGGTATTTAATGATCTGGCACTTATATCTATCACAAATGAATCTACAGAATGCCCAGTGTGAATACCTTTTTTGTTTTAATAAGCAAAAACAAGCAAAATAGTATAGATTTATACTATTTGCCATCATTATAGCAACACACTAAATACATTTCTAAATTGATACATAATGTACATTGCTAACACAGGTTACACTGACCATCAACATGTGCTCCATTTATTCATAATATAATGATGAAACATGATGAGTTTGATTGCGATATGTAACGTGTTTGTTTGCCATTCAGGTGCCGGTCTGGAGTGCCCTGTTTGTAAAGAAGACTACAGCGCCGGAGAAAAAGTTAGACAGCTTCCCTGCAATCATCTCTTTCATAACGACTGTATAGTTCCCTGGCTCGAGCAGGTGCCACTTCTATATTCAGTTTTATTTCATTCATCTACTCTTAATCATTTAACTGAGTTGAACTGGATGTGTGCAAACTTCTGACATTATTTTGCTGTTAATGAGTCATTCAGAAAGTCCACATCAATGTGTAGTTTCATTAGTTTACATAAGATCTATACTGAAAGATAGGGCTTTGCCAATTGAATTTCTGTGAACGCCTGAGGACTGGCAAGTTTGGGTAAATTCTGTTATGCAGAACATTTTGAACTCTGCACAAAATGAATATGCTTGTGTTGTAATTTAGGAAGTAGTTCTATAAAAGAGTACTAGACATTCAGAAATTTATTATTAAACCTTAAATTCATGGGTGTTTCACCAAATATTTTTACGTACCTCTGGTCTTTAATGACCCGGCACTTATATCTATCACAAATGGATCTGCAAAATGCCCAGATAGTGTCAAATTTTCAAGATTCATATTCATTTCATATTCTAATATATTTTGATGTTTTATTTTCATATATAAAGATGATGCGACAAATACAGACCAGGATTCATTACTTTCACTCTTAATTTTCATGAGACACAACTTGCTGTTAAACACTTATTGAGCTACACATTACACAAGCTACACATAAGCTACAAATATGTATTTTCTCAGGCATTTTTTGAGTCTAAATAAACACTGTAACAATGTTCACAGTTAGGGGAAAGGAGGAAGTGTGAGACGGTGAATCCAACTCAAACGGTATGTTTTTTTAAATGGACACACTCAAAAACAAGCTTTTCAGCGGACACAGATCAGTACAGTCTCTTCGGCTTGTGTCTCGTAACTCTCCGCTCACAGGCGTCCGGCTTGCTCTTAAAGCCTGTCTCCACTCTCACTGCAATGTCAAACAGCTGTTAGAGACAATCATTGCCTGGTGATGATCCTTACCGTTCTCATCTCCTGATCTCGCTCTCCATTCACAAGCCGGCACTCAACCACGCCCCCACCACATACCCCCATCACCCGACTCAGGCCAGGGAGCCATTTAACCTGCCCAGTACCCCCCCCCCCAGAGAGAAAGTTTGCAACAGCTATCTGCGCCCCCGGTCTGTGGACCACCTCGAACTTAACAGGCTGAAGAGCCAGATACCAATGGGTGATCCGCTTGCTGGTATCCTTCATGTGATGGAGCCACTGGAGCGGGGTGTGGTCCAAACAGAGGATGAAAGCCCATCCTGGGTAGCAGTACCGAAGTGTGAAGACCGCACACTTGATGGACAGACACTCCTTCTCAACGGTGCTGTACCTCGCCTCTCTCGCCGAAAGCTTCCGGCTGATGTACAGCACCGGGCGCTCCTCCCCCTCCACCGCCTGGGACAACACAGGTCCCAACCCCCTGTCCGATGCGTCGGTCTGCACAACAAAAGGGAGAGAATAATCAGCAGCATGTAACAACGGCCCACCACAAAGCACAGCTTTCACCTGCATAAAAGCCTGTTGGCATGGCTCTGACCACTGGACCGGGTCTGGGGCTCCCTTTTTAGTGAGATCGGTCAGCGGGCTGGTGACGTCTGAATAATTGGGCACAAACCTCGTATAATAGCCAGCCCCAGGAACTGTCTCACCTCCTTTTTGGTCTTGGGTCTCGGACAGTCCGCAACCACTGTGATCTTATCATTTTGGGGGCGCATCTGCCCGTGACCCAAGTGGAACCCCAGATACCATACCTCCACCTGTCCAGTTGCGCACTTCTTGGGGTTTGCCGTGAGTCCCGTCAGTCGCAGTGACCTCAGAACCGCCCCCAGATGCTGCATATGCCGCTGGCAATCATTACTTTATATAATGATGTCATCCAGATAGGCAGCGGCATACACGGAGTGCGGTCCGAGGACTCGCACCATAAGGTGCTGAAACATAGCCGGGGCCCCAAACAAACCAAACGGAAGGGTCATAAATTGGTGTATGCCAAACGGTGTGGAGAAGGCCATTTTCTCATGGGACATTGGTGTTAAGGGGATCTGTTAATTACCCTTTGTTAAATCCAGTGTCGAATAAAAGCAAGCCGTGCCCAACCGATCGAGCAGTTCGTCAATACGAGGCATTGGATACGTGTCCAATTTAGACACCGCACTGACTTTTCTATAATCCACACAGAACTGGACCGAGCCGTCCCTCTTCGGGACCAGCACCACCGGGCTGTCACTGTTCTGTTACCCCCATATCGAGCATGGCATTTAATTCTTCTCAAACCACTTTTTTTTGTGCTCGAATAATCGGTAGGGACGACCACTACCCCTGGGGTTGTTTCAATATGGTATTTTATGAGGTTCGTACGACCGGAAAGGGGCGAGAACGCGTCCGAGAATTCTCTTTGCAACTGGGCCACGTCTGTGATTTGCGACGGTGAGAGGTGGTCTCCACAAGTGACCAGGATGCCACGATTGGCTTTTAAGTTGACCCCCGAGCTCCTCCCTCTCTGGTACCACCATCGCCAAAGCTACGGGAACCACCTCCCTCCACGGTTTTAAGAGGTTGAGGTGGTAAATCTGACGAGCTCCGCCCCATCCATGCGTTTAACCTCATAATCGACTTCTCTGACTCGCTGTGTGACCTCAAAGGTCCCTTGCCACTTTGCGTGTAATTTAGAGCTTGATGTGGGTAGTAATACAAGGACTTTATCTCCCTGTGTAAATTCCCATAGCCTAGCTCCCATGTTATACAGCCGGGTCTGACGTTCTTGAGCCTGTAGCAAATTCTCCTGTGATAGTTGCCCCAATGTGTGGAGTTTTGCTCTCAGGTCAAGAACCTATTGAATTTAGTTTTTGCTGTTTGAAGGTCCCTCCTCCCAATTTTCCCTCACGACATCTAAGACACCGCAAGGCTTATGCCCATACAATAATTCAAATAGGGAGAACCCCATGGAGGCTTGAGGGACCTCTCGAATTGCGAATAACAGGGGTTAAAGCCACTTATCCCAATTCCGACCCACCATCGGATTATAATGAGCCGTCTGGAATAACATTTCCTGACGGTTCTTTGGTATCAATAACTGGGTTGTATCTTCCTTTTTCTGAGCGTCTTGCATCACTTGATACAACCGGTCATTTATAATAGAAAAGTACGGATGGCGAATGCAATGTCTGGCTGAAGACGGTGACCATCAATCACTCTCACTTGGTCGAAGGCGTGCCTAAGAGTCGCGTCTCACGTCTGCTCCAGAGGGAAATCCCCTGCAGGAAATCTTCTAAGGGCTGGGGAAGCTGAGACTTCCCCCTCACTTACGTCATCCTGACGCAGAATTGACATAGAAGGCCCCGGCTCCACCTCTGCTGCTCGGGTGTCTGGCCGACCTGTTGCAAGATGGCTGTTCTCAGGTCGACGTACACCAGGAGGTTCTCTGCTGATAACTGCTGCGCCGCGAGTTGGACTTCCCCGGACAGCAGTGGAATTAACTGGACCGGCCACTGGGTGCTCGGCCATCCGCATGCCCCCACCGTCTGCTCAAAGTGCTCCAGGAAGGCCTCCGGATCATCTTGGGGGCCCATCTTGACTAATGGAACCTGGGGCGGGGCGATCACGGAGTCCAGGGTCGCAGCGGCAGCACCCTCCTGGTGCAGCAAGCTCCAGAATATCTGCCAGTCCTCCGCTTGGGCCTGAAGGAGCGCAATGAATTGCTGCTCCTGTTTGATGCGCAGCTTGAGGCGAGGGTCTTGACAACGTTCTCCAGAGGTGAGGGATCCATGGTGGCGTTCTTTCTCCCTTAATCCCGTGTTTTGGCACCAGTGTAACAATGTTCACAGTTAGGGGAAAGGAGGAAGCTGGAGACGGTGAATCCAACTCAAATGGTATGTTAATTTTAAACTCAAAACTCACGCTTTTCAGTGGACACACTCAAAAATACGCTTTTCAGTGGACACATGTCAGTACAGTCTCTTCGGCTTGTGTCTGGTAACTCTCTCCGCTCACTGCCGTCCGGCTCGCTCTTAAAGCCTTTTCCACTCTCACTGCAATTACAAACAGCTGTTAGAGACAGTCATTGCCAGGTGATGATCCTTACCATTCTCATCTCCTGATCTCACTCTGCATTCACAAACTCAACCACATCCCCAAGACCACAAATTCACAACTAACATATTTTCAGGTGTACACCAAATGACAATAGACAAATCATACTGTTCATGTGTTACACTTGCTATTATGTACTCTCACGTTGCTGCTTCGTCAAATAGCAATGTCAAATGTAAATCAAATCAATCACTGAAACTAGAGGTAGACCGATTGTAACGGGCAAAGTCTCTGCTAAAGGGAAAGGAGGTGGCGGGAACCGGCTGAGCAGTCAACGTAAACTTTTAATGGTATAAAGAAACTGAAACATAACAAAATGCACACACACAGCAGCCGCGTGTGTGTATTTCTCTTGAACTGGCGCCCCCGGCTCATCTTTATCCCCCTCCCGGCTGATTAGGACAATTCAGCACCGGGCGTGCATTTTTTTGAGAAAGGTTGAGGAATAGTAAAGAGATGGGGCATAAATCTAAAAAAAAAAAAATGGATGAGGAACATGGGGCAGAATGAGGTCCCGAGGTATGCATTTAAGGGTTAATTATAATGTGATTATCTACACAATGGCAAGAAAAATGACAGTAACAAGTTTCATCTCATTTTGCATCATAACATTTATAGGTTTGTTTTACAATCTGCAAAATTTTAAAGCTTTGTTTATTTCCAGGTTTAAAGGGATAGTTCACCCAAAACTGAAGATTCTGTCATTAACTTTTCCAAACCTGTATGACTTTCTTTCTTCAGGGAAAGTTTTTCATTTTTGGGTAAACTAAACACATGTACTTTTTTGGGTGATGTAAAGTATATAGTAAGACAGAATGGCTGTATTACAACATACTACAACACAGATCCGTTAAAATTTGATTTTGAATGCCAGATTTCTAATGTGATCTCAGACTTTCAGATATGACTTCAGTCTACAGATACAAGTAACGTTCGTGTGCGTATGTGTTTCTCCGATTCCCAGCATGACACGTGTCCAGTGTGCAGGAAGAGTCTGAGCGGGCAGAACACAGCCACGGATCCACCCGGCCTATCAGGGATGAATTTCTCCCCATCTTCCTCCTCCTCTTCCTCCTCCAGCTCTCCAAGCAACGAGAACGCCACCAACAACTCGTAAGACCTCAGCGCACATCCAGAACACATGAACACATCATCTCAGCTCAACAGCACTGCCTGGCCAACAAACCACACCTTTTACCTTCCATTTGATAATGCGGCCATGCGGCACTGAACTGAAACCGTGTGGAACCAGGGTTGGAGATAAACCTCTCAGCCCGAACATCACTAACATGCATTTTACAAGCCCTGAAATGGACAAGTAAAACCCAGAAGAGAAAATGCACTCTTTGTTCCTTCAAACAGCATTTTGTTTCTTTTTTCTTTTTTTTTTAAAACCATTGAACCCAAGAACGATCATTCCTCAAGAATTCAGCGCACACAGCGGGCGGACAGTAGCACCTGTCCATGTGACGTGGTTATAATCAGCAGAACGCACAAAAATAAAAGTGCTGAGAAAAAGAGAGAGATTAAGGCAAAGTGGAAGAGGAGGTCGCGTGATGCTGAACAGCAAGATGATAGTGCCAGATACGAAGACACACAGAGTTGAACTGCATTTTAGAAGCAGACTTTGTGTCTCTAAGAAGAGGGACGTGTTCAAATAAATCCTTGCTTTTTAATCATTTGATTTTTATTTTACAGATAAAAGTGGATAGTGTGTACCTGCATTAGGGCGAATCTCACGAAAACTGTCAAGAACATGCCCAGGTCAGATTTCACCCCAAAAGTCAAAAGAAAGAAATGCAAAATTATCTTTTGCTAATCAAAAACTATGTCTACTTTAAGACCGTTAAGATTATTTTCATGACAATTAAGCACATTTACACAAATGTACAAATTCCATTCACGTAAAACACCTTGAACATTACTGTTATTAATGGTAATATTGAAATTGAAAATATATATACTTCATGGTAGTATTGTACTGCCATTAATTTATGCTGATTTAAATAAATATTTGTATTACAGTTTATTCTACTGTAATGTGCTAAATTGTCAAAGAATAATGCTGTAAGCGTAATTTTGTTTATGCAAATTTAATTTCTTAACTTTTTTTGATTTTGGTGAAATGTGACCTGGAGATGTTTTCATGAGATTCACTCATATAGTCATATTTATTGAAAAGCAGAAAAACCTTGTAAAAAGCCAACTGATCGAATAATATCTAACTGAATAAAACACTGAGTGTAGGTTACTTTACCCAATATTTATTTGCACTGTAAGTAATTAGCGAAGGTAATGAGACCATTGAACAAACAGAAATGTGTGAATGTCTCTGGCAACATTTGATGTGATTTTCTAAATTTAGTATCATCCTTACAACTCATAACAAAAATATATTTTAAGTTTTCCACCCTACATTTTTGGATTTCTTTCCAAACACCACCCAGTAACATAAAATCACTAATTTTTTTTTATTTTTATTTTTTTTAAATAATCATCTCTCTTGACACACAGTTGTCTTCTCTCACATGCCTACACATATTCAGTGACTTTCAGTTCAAGGCAACTTTTTTTTTTTTTAACTTATTTTAAGTTAAATGATTTTTGTAAATCATAATAAAATGAGAAGAATGTACCATGCTGATGATGAATGTTTCATAAAAACTCATTGGTCTCTTCACAGATCACAAAAACAAAATATCCATTGGCTTGAGAGTTTCTGTTATTTGTTTCAACAAATTGCTTTTACCACAAATACACATTTTCAAAGCACTGCAACTCACTATACTGACCAAGGATCTTTGTGTGAGGAGATATTAGTACTAGTACAGGTTCATTGTTATTTTATAAAGTGAGTACTATATAGCTGATCACACAATTTCAACATGCCAATCTCAAAAGTGTTTAGTGGAGGGACACACAACTGCCCCACCCTGCTTATATATATGATGTCTGCTTTATGTAGTGTATCTCCGCTTAAATAGTCCATGTGTCCTTTATATAGTCTATCTCCACTTATATAGTCTCTCCGCTTTACATTGTCTGCCTCTGTTAATATTGTCTTATGTCTGTTTATATAGTCTATCTCTGTTTATATAGTGTCTTTGTTTTATATAGTCAATCTCTGCTGTATTGTCTGCTTTATTGTCCTTTTGCTTATATAGTCTCTGCTTATTTAGTCCATCTCTTGTTGTATGGTCCATCATCCTATTATATACTCTTAATGTCTGCTATTATAGTCCATCTCTTCTTATATAGTCCCATCTCTTCTTATATAGTCCCATCTCTGCTTATATAGTCCCATCTCTGTTTATATAGTCCACCTCTGCTTATATAGTCCATCTCTGCTTATAAAGTGCATTTCTGCTTATATAGTCCACCTCTGCTTATATAGTCCCATCTCTGCGTATATAGTCCATCTCTGCTTATAAAGTGCATTTCTACTTATATAGTCAATTTCTGCTTATATAGTCCCACCTCTGCTTATATAGTCCACCTTTGCTTATATAGTCCCATCTCCGCTTATATAGTCCACCTCTGCCTATATAGTCCCATCTCCGCTTATATAGTCCACCTCTGCCTATATAGTCCACTTCTGCTTATATAGTCCATCTCTGCCTATATAGTCAATCTCTGCTTATATAGTCCCATATATCCTTGTATAGTCCACCTCTGCTTATAAACTGCATTTCTGCTTATATAGTCCCATCTCTACTTGTATAGTTCACCTCTGCTTATATTGTCCCATCTCTGCTTATATAGTCCCATCTCTGCTTATATAGTCCCATATCTGCTTATATAGTCCACCTGTGCTTATATAGTCCACCTCTGCCTATATAGTCCCATCTCTGCCTATATAGTCCACCTCTGCCTATATAGTCCATATCTGCTTATATAGTCCACCTCTGCTTATATAGTCCACCTCTGCCTATATAGTCCCATCTCTGTTTATATAGTCCATCTCTGCTTATAAAGTGCATTTCTGCTTATAAAGTGCATTTCTGCTTATATAGTCCCACCTCTGCTTATATAGTCCCACCTCTGCTTATATAGTCCACCTCTGTTTATATAGTCCCATCTCTACTTATATAGTCCACCTCTGCCTATATAGTCCACCTCTGCTTATAAAGTGCATTTCTGCTTATGTAGTCAGTCTCTGCTTATATAGTCCCATCTCTACTTGTATAGTTCACCTCTGCTTATATTGTCCCATCTCTGCTTATATAGTCCCATATCTGCTTATATAGTCCACCTCTGCCTATATAGTCCACCTCTGCCTATATAGTCCACCTCTGCTTATATAGTCCATCTCTGCCTATATAGTCCATATCTGCTTATATAGTCACATCTATCCTTATATAGTCCACCTCTGCTTATATAGTCCACCTCTGCTTATAAAGTGCATTTCTGCTTATGTAGTCAATCTCTGCTTATATAGTCCCATCTCTACTTGTATAGTTCACCTCTGCTTATATAGTCCCATCTCTTCTTATATAGTCCCATCTCTTCTTATATAGTCCCATATCTGCTTATATAGTCCCATCTCTGCTTATATAGTCCACCCCTGCTTATATAGTCCCATCCCTGCTTATATAGTCCACCTCTGCTTATATAGTCCCATATCTGCTTATATAGTCCACCTCTGCCTATATAGTCCACCTCTGCCTATATAGTCCATATCTGCTTATATAGTCCACCTCTGCTTATATAGTCCCATATCTGCTTATATAGTCCACCTCTGCCTATATAGTCCCATCTCTGTTTATAAAGTGCATTTCTGCTTATATAGTCCCACCTCTGCTTATATAGTCCACCTCTGTTTATATAGTCCCATCTCTACTTATATAGTCCACCTCTGCCTATATAGTCCACCTCTGCTTATAAAGTGCATTTCTGCTTATGTAGTCAGTCTCTGCTTATATAGTCCCATCTCTACTTGTATAGTTCACCTCTGCTTATATTGTCCCATCTCTGCTTATATAGTCCCATATCTGCTTATATAGTCCACCTCTGCTTATATAGTCCCACCTCTGCCTATATAGTCCACCTCTGCCTATATAGTCCACCTCTGCTTATATAGTCCATCTCTGCCTATATAGTCCATATCTGCTTATATAGTCACATCTATCCTTATATAGTCCACCTCTGCTTATATAGTCCCATATCTGCCTATATAGTCCACCTCTGCCTATATAGTCCACCTCTGCCTATATAGTCCACCTCTGCTTATATAGTCCATCTCTGCCTATATAGTCCATATCTGCTTATATAGTCACATCTATCCTTATATAGTCCACCTCTGCTTATATAGTCCACCCCTGCTTATAAAGTGCATTTCTGCTTATGTAGTCAATCTCTGCTTATATAGTCCCATCTCTACTTGTATAGTTCACCTCTGCTTATATAGTCCCATCTCTTCTTATATAGTCCCATCTCTTCTTATATAGTCCCATATCTGCTTATATAATCCCATCTCTGCTTATATAGTCCCATATCTGCTTAAATAGTCCACCTCTGCTTATATAGTCCCATATCTGCTTATATAGTCCACCTCTGCCTATATAGTCCATATCTGCTTATATAGTCCACCTCTGCTTATATAGTCCCATATCTGCTTATATAGTCCACCTCTGCCTATATAGTCCCATCTCTGTTTATAAAGTGCATTTCTGCTTATATAGTCCCACCTCTGCTTATATAGTCTACCTCTGTTTATATAGTCCCATCTCTACTTATATAGTCCACCTCTGCCTATATAGTCCACCTCTGCTTATATAGTCCACCTCTGCTTATAAAGTGCATTTCTGCTTATATAGTCAATTTCTGCTTATATAGTCCCACCTCTGCTTATATAGTCCACCTCTGCCTATATAGTCCATATCTGCTTATATAGTCACATCTATCCTTATATAGTCCACCTCTGCTTATATAGTCCACCTCTGCTTATAAAGTGCATTTCTGCTTATATAGTCAATTTCTGCTTATATAGTCCCACCTCTGCTTATATAGTCCACCTCTGCCTATATAGTCCATATCTGCTTATATAGTCACATCTATCCTTATATAGTCCACCTCTGCTTATATAGTCCACCTCTGCTTATAAAGTGCATTTCTGCTTATGTAGTCAATCTCTGTTTATATAGTCCCATCTCTACTTGTATAGTTCACCTCTGCTTATATTGTCCCATCTCTTCTTATATAGTCCCATCCCTGCTTATATAGTCCCATCCCTGCTTATATAGTCCCATATCTGCTTATATAGTCCACCTCTGCCTATATAGTCCCATCTCTGTTTATGTAGTCCATCTCTGCTTATATAGTCAATTTCTGCTTATATAGTCCCACCTCTGCTTATATAGTCCACCTCTGCTTATATAGTCCCATCTCTGCCTATATAGTCCATATCTGCTTATATAGTCACATCTATCCTTATATAGTCCACCTCTGCTTATATAGTCCACCCCTGCTTATAAAGTGCATTTCTGCTTATGTAGTCAATCTCTGTTTATATAGTCCCATCTCTTCTTATATAGTCCCATCTCTTCTTATATAGTCCCATATCTGCTTATATAATCCCATCTCTGCTTATATAGTCCCACCTCTGCTTATATAGTCTACCTCTGTTTATATAGTCCCATCTCTACTTATATAGTCCACCTCTGCCTATATAGTCCACCTCTGCTTATATAGTCCACCTCTGCTTATAAAGTGCATTTCTGCTTATGTAGTCAATCTCTGCTTATATAGTCCCATCTCTACTTGTATAGTTCACCTCTGCTTATATTGTCCCATATCTGCTTATATAGTCCCCATCTGCCTATATAGTCCCATCTCTGTTTATATAGTCCATCTCTGCTTATAAAGTGCATTTCTGCTTATATAGTCAATTTCTGCTTATATAGTCCCACCTCTGCTTATATAGTCCACCTCTGCCTATATAGTCCATATCTGCTTATATAGTCACATCTATCCTTATATAGTCCACCTCTGCTTATATAGTCCACCTCTGCTTATAAAGTGCATTTCTGCTTATGTAGTCAATCTCTGTTTATATAGTCCCATCTCTACTTGTATAGTTCACCTCTGCTTATATTGTCCCATCTCTTCTTATATAGTCCCATCCCTGCTTATATAGTCCCATCCCTGCTTATATAGTCCCATATCTGCTTATATAGTCCACCTCTGCCTATATAGTCCCATCTCTGTTTATGTAGTCCATCTCTGCTTATATAGTCAATTTCTGCTTATATAGTCCCACCTCTGCTTATATAGTCCCATCTCTACTTATATAGTTCACCTCTGCTTATATTGTCCCATCTCTGCTTATATTGTCCCATCTCTGCCTATATAGTCCCATCTCTTCTTATATAGTCCCATCTCTGCTTGTATAGTCCATCTCTGCCTATATAGTCCATATCTGCTTATATAGTCACATCTATCCTTATATAGTACCATATCTGCTTATATAGTACCATATCTGCTTATATAGTCTACCTCTGCCTATATAGTACTATGTCTGTTTATTTAGTCCATCTCTCCTTATTTAGTCCATCTCTCCTTATATAGTCCCATCTCTGCTTATATAGTGCAATTCTGCTTATATTGTCCCATCTCTGCTTATATTGTCCCATCTCTGCCTATATAGTCCCATCTCTGCCTATATAGTCCCATCTCTTCTTATATAGTCCACCTCTGCTTATATAGTCCATCTCTGCCTATATAGTCCATATCTGCTTATATAGTCACATCTATCCTTATATAGTCCACCTCTGCTTATATAGTCCACCTCTGCTTCTATAGTCCCATCTCTTCTTATATAGTCCATCTCTGCCTATATAGTCCCATCGCTGCTTAAATAGTCACATCTCTTCTTATCTACTCCCTCTCTGCTTATAGTCACTCTGCTAATGTAGTCCTGCTTATATAGTCCCATCTTTGCTTATATAGTGCATCTCTGCTTATAAAGTCCCATCTCTGCTTATATTGTCCCATCTCTGCCTATATATTCCCATCTCTTCTTATATAGTCCCATCTCAGCTTATATATTCACTCTGCTTATGTAGTCTCTTTGCTGTATATAGTGTCTCTGTTTATATAGTCCCATCTCTGTTTATATAGTCCCATCTCTGTTTATATAGTCCCATCTCTTCTTATATAGTCCACCTCTGCTTATATAGTCCCATATCTGCTTATATAGTCCACCTCTGCTTATATAGTCCACATCTGCTTATATAGTCCCATCTCTGTTTATATAGTCCCATCTCTTCTTATATAGTCCACCTCTGCTTATATAGTCCCATCTCTGTTTATATAGTCCATCTCTGCTTATATAGTCAATTTCTGCTTATATAGTCCACCTCTGCTTATATAGTCCCTCTCTGCTTATATAGACTATATCTGCTTATATAGTCCATGTCTGCTTTATTGACTATCTCTGCTTTATTTGGTCCATATCTGCTTATCTAGTCCTTTCTCTGCTTTATATACTATATTTCTGCCTAAATATAGTCTGTCTGCTTTATATAGTCTATCTATGCCTTATATTTGCTGTTTCTGCTGTATGTAGTCCATATCTGCTTACAGTATATAGTTTGTCTGCTTATACAGACCACATATGTTGAGGGGTTTTAAACTCTTCTTTAGAGACTCTTTAAGATCTCCTGAGTTTGAGTAGCTTCCAAGATCAATCCGATACCTTCTCCTTTCTTGGAACTTTGCCTTTTATGCAAATGAACCCCAAAGCATCATACTTAAATGTGTCATACCAGGAAGTGAGTGCCGGCATTCTGCTCTGCAGAGAGAGAAAGGAGAGATTGATTCAGTACTGCTCGGGTTAAACACTTCCCAAGTGGGAAGCAGACTGTGTGGTAGGGAGCATGGTGACCCTAGTGACCTCCCTCAATAAACCGCTCCATCACTGAAGGGACGCATCCAACATCTATACTGGGATCAGACAACCTTTCAATGTCATTGCTCCGAGCTGATTTTTCAAGGTATGTCTCACTCTGCACTGTACTGGTTGTGCTTGATTACACGTCAGTATCAAGGATAACAAGGTAAGATCTTGAGTCAGGAAAGACTAAGCTTTCTTTGAGAATGACATCTGAAAGGCAGCAGGGCTTCTGTGATCCAGCAACACAATGAGTGAAATCTAATAGGTCACAATGAATGATATTCAAAGCGGTAGATGACTTTTTTTTTTTTTTAAGATTTGGTTAGGGAGATGCTTTGTTTATGGAAGTAGTCAAGAAGAGATTTTGCTGCTATGGGTTTATGGTTTATATTAATGAGCATTCTTTCTGATGATGTTAATGTCATGATCAGTATCTGTTATGACAGAACATACAGTGGGGTTCAAACGTCTGAGACCACATTGAAAATATAGGACTTTATTTATTTTAAAGTTGGAATTGAACAAGTTTTAGGATTTTGAAACATTTCAAGCAGAGCAAAGTTATGACAAAAAATCAGGTATGCATATTTCAGATTCTGTACTATTACTAGTTCACTAATCAAATAAGCAAATTTGTGACATTGACTACAACCCCTTTGTGCTAGAAGTCAGATTTCCTTTGCAACATTCTCAATTCATGCTGGATAACATGATCATCAGGTTTTGTTCATGCAAGCTCGAGTGCATGCTGTCAATAAAGAAACAGGGGACCTGCCAAACACAAAGTTATTATATTTACACTTCCACTGTTACAATGATATTATAACCAGTAATTAAGCATTTTGCATTGCATGCTTTATATGTAAACAACAAAAAAAGTATGAACATAATTGAAGCACCTTTAAAGGCCCTGAGGGTAGATGAAGACAGACAGAGGAGTGGTAAGGTAGTTTACTAACAGCAAGTCAAAGAAGGTGTTTTCTTCATCTGCTTAGTTTATTTATTTCTTATGGTTTCTGAGGGCATTCAACAGGTCTTCAGAAATGAGCTATCCCAGTGGTTGTCCAGAACTATTGAATATGAGTAGCTGTACTTTAGTCTATGTGCCAGTAGACGGCGGCACACTGCAGTCGGATTGGACTCTTGAAACTGTTATCCTACCATTATGACATCATAATGCCATGACATCATCTGCGTTTTTAGAAAAACGTCAGGTTGCTTATGGAACACTAGTATGTCCACTAAGTAATTTGTTTTAACCTGGTGGCATTATGAAATTATTGATCATCTATAGACTTGATACGATGACTTATCAAGTCAAACTGTGAAGCCAACACATTCATAAATTGAGTCATTGTACAAAACTAGTGGCTTTTGTTTCCCTCATTAACATACAGTATAGTTTAAATAATTACTTTATAGGAATATTCTGGGTTCAATACAAGTTAAGCTCAATCAACAGAACTTGTGGCATAATGTTGAATACCACAAAAATTTGTTTTGACTCGTCCCTCCTTTAAAAAAAAGCAAAAATGGAGGTAACAGTGAGGTGCTTACAATGGAAGTGAATGGGGCCAATTTTTGGAGGTTTTAAAGACAGAAATGGGACGCTTATAATTTTATTAAAGCACTTAAATGAATTCTGTTAAAACGTGTGCATTATTTGAGCTGTAAAGTTGTTTAAATCGTCATTTTTGTTGGATTGCAGGGTTTACTGCGTTACTTCATCATGGCAATGAAATTGTTAAATTGGATATAACTTTACACAGAAATGGTTAGTAAGTGATTTTATCACAGTTAAATCATGTTAACACACATCTTATGGATATACTTTTGAAAAAGTGAGTATTTTAAAGTTTAGGATTGGCCCCATTCACTTCCATTGTAAGTGCCTCACTGTAACCTTGATTGATTTATTTATTTGTTATTTTTTTGGCCAGTCCTCAAACCCGTATTTCTAACTTCTGCTTGCTATAAAAGCAAAAATGCACATTTGATTAAGAGAGATAGATAGATAGATAGATAGATAGATACTGTAGAAATAGACTCTGCAAGGACAAGTTATTATATTATTAATTATTAATTAGTCACTTTATCTTATTTTTGTAAGGCTTGTCAGAAGTGGCTGATCTTAAATAGTCAACCCAGTTACCATGACTTTGTGTAGTGAACAACTGATACATCAGCACTACATTCTCTATCTAATCAGCTTTTTAAAATGTCATGACCTTGAGCACAAGGTTAGTAAAATATCTTAAACTGTCAACCATGTTACTTTTCTGAAGGCACAGTTATACTATATTAATTCAGCTTGAGATGCCACAAGGCAAGTGATTAACACTTAAATGCATTCTTAGTCTGATTGAATAAATAAATTACTAGCACTCATAGACTGACTCAACAAATAGTTAATAAACTAAAATATGTCTGACTTTGTGGGCATAAGAAGTCACTTATGCTCTCTCTCTCTCTCTCTCTCTCTCTCTCTCTCTCTCTCTCTCTCTCAACCATCACCGCTGCTATCACTGATTGGTCTCCCTCAAAGATAATTACAGACCAAAGTTGATACAGTGAATGACATGGACCGGAATGAGGATGTTGCCATGACAAAGAAAGCGGCCCACACCAGCAGCACACCTGTGCGCAACTGCACCACCAAGAGTTGCCTGGAGTCCAACGGCGATGCCGCCGAAGCCGCAGACTTGAAACTCAATCACGTCGCCATGGATGAGGTGGATGACGGGGAGGAAGAGACCAAGTTTCAGCATCCTCATCTGAGGAGAGCCGGAGGAGGGAGTTGCATCCAGAATAAACACTGCACGCCAGGAGGGGGAGCCGCGTCACGGAGGAGCTCCGCGCACCACGAGCAGTCCACGTCCACAGATGCGCGCCTGGGTGATGCTGCTGCTGCTGCTGCGGGTCGGAGCGGAGGAGGTGGAGGTCGAACGTCTACCGTAGAGGTGGAGGCTTGTAATGTTGCAGGTGACGGTGACAGCAACACCTCAGCACCAATTTCCAGCATGAAATGCAACAAAAACGGGGAATGCAGGCGGGACTCCGGCACGGGGAGTCTCCGGTCCATCATGTCCAAGCCGGATGGGAGTAGACGCGCCGCTTGCAATTCAACGACCAGCATGGACGGGATCGGAGCCCTTACTCAGGGGCAGGACGCGTCAAACCCCACATGTGTCCCGGAGAAGAAGGACTCGAAAGTGTCCTTTTCCAACGCGCCGAGTCGGAAAGCTTCTTCCTCCATCCACGGCGCCCAGCAGCCCAGGAACTCGGTGACATTTCTCAAATCCGAGGATGCTCCTCAGGTCGTGGCCGAGGATAGCGAGACTCAGGGCAGCCAGGCGAGCTTCATGCAGCGGCAGTTCAGCAGCATGCTGCAGCCCGGGGTCAATAAATTCTCCTTACGCATGTACGGGAGTCAGAAAGCGGTGGAGAAGGAGCAAGAACGGGTGAAATCGGCGGGCAACTGGATTATTCACCCCTACAGTGACTTCAGGTAAGAGCTGAGTGGGGCAAGCAACTAATTTGCAAAAAGTTTTGACACTTTACATGAGAATATTTCATCCCTTAATATCCAAAAATGCTCCTTTAGGATGCTTGAGAAAAGCAGTCTGAACATATATAACCTATATTTATAGTGGGGGCCCAGATTCATTAAACCTTCTGAGACCCCTGTGTGACTGCTGTGTGCATTTTCCACCCCCCTTTTTGATTTGTAACTAGTAGCACCTAAGAAACATTGCAATTTTTTATCATATTGTTTATTATGTTCCAGGAGTGTTGGATTTCATGTTTTTGAGACATTACATAGAATACATCAAAAATTGACATAATTAATTGTGTTTCAAAAGAATGGCCAGCATCATCCAATCACTGCCAACCATGTTAAAATAAAATGATACATTATAAATTCTGAATCTATGTACTGATAAACATTGTCCCATGTCTGCAAAACATGTTGAGTGATCCAAACATCATCTGCAGCCTGAAACTGAACTTTAAATAGGAGGTTTGGATTGAATGCACTTAGCTGCATAGAGAGCTATAGGATGCTCCCTTGCTCCCTAATTAGTGAACAACTTAACCTCCAGTGTGCTGTCTGTCTTCACTGGTCTCAGAACAGTTTGAAATGCACCTAACTCCATATAAAGCCTCTGAAAGCAACATTTTCCAGTTTCTGGATGTACCCATTGAGTCTCAATGTGATAATGCACAGTGAATATAGGACTGAAACTGAGCATACTGTCCACGAATGTGGTCATTGTGTTTAACCAGATGTAGTTCTGTTGGCGTTTCAACCAAACACAGACTCCTCTGCTGCCGCCCTGTTATTTTGTCACATGACTTCAAACGTCAAAAGTTTAACCCTTTACTGACAGCACAGAGTTGCCTGAACTGAGATCAGTCGGTTTAAATAAAAAATTAATTATGCATTGTGTATAGCGAAGCCAGAATACAACGTCCACACATGTGGACTCGGGGTCACACGAGGTTAAACCTGGAAATAAGTAAAGTTTTAGGATTTTGGGAAATTTAAAACAAAGAAGCATTATAACGTAAAATGAATATGAAATGTGTATGTATATTTAATTGATATTTTAATTACAAACAAAACTTATAATACAATTATGTGTTCCCCCTCAAGAAAAAAAACCCTCCATACATATCGAAATAAATGACTATACAGAAAATATGAAGAATATCATTCAATTGACAAGTAAAAAAAAATAAAAATAATGAAAATTTGAAAATTTCAGTATTGTTTCCCTAGTGTTTATAAAGTTATACAAGGAGGAATATATCCTACCAAATTCATCTTGCTTATTGAAAAGTTCATAAGTTAACTTTTCAGCAGATAGGAAACTTTTTTTAACTACATTTTTCAGGGGAGGCAAAATTAGAAATGATGTTCAACACAGACTCTTTACATTCATCCAAACACAAATCATGTGTTAGGATTAATAAATATATACATGGTGTCATTTCAGAAGTAATCCCCAAAATTGCTTCAGCAGTATTACGTTATAATATTTGAACTATTTGTAGTTTTAAACACGTTAAAGTAACTCATTTGTACAAATGGTCAGATTACCTTGCTTCAATTGAAGCTCTCTTTGGAACATTTTAAAATCATTCTGGGTAACATGATCATCAGGTTTTGCACAATAATATAACTTTATGCAAAATGGACACATTTTTACTTTTCTCTCAGACAAAGGTACTGTTTATGGTACAAGGCATTCACTGGGGTGGTAGTGGTACCCCTGTTTTGGGTACATACACCCCCCCCTCCCCAGGAACAAAACAAATGTACCTTTAAAGGAGCACAATAGGCCCAAGAAGTTATACATTTTAACTAGAGGAACAGAAGAGGTCCCCTTAAGGGTCCCACTCACGTGACAGCTATTGTACCTTAAACTTTGGACCCCACTGTATTTACCTACAGCATAAACATGTTCTGAATGCACTAGGCTGCATGCTTATATTTATTTTATTTACACATACACGTCCAACAAATAAAGAAGCAATCATTATATCCTCACACAACAGTATGAACTGACCAGGCAAAATATCTGCTAAAAACAGAATGCAATAACATAGTTGCCTTATACCATACAGATTGTGGCACATAAGCAATTTTTCTCCAGTAGAAATCATGCTGAGATTATTGTTTCTTTTTTTTTTTTACTGACTGAGCTAAATTTGGTGCAAAAAAGAAAACCATAACAATGTGATCTTAGACTATAAATATTTAAACTGCAATTAAGCAACTTTGTGTTGCAGATATCATGAGTTTAATATTGAGATAATTACATTCATTTTGATAGTCAAGTTCCCTCAGTCATTATTATTGTACCTTATTCTACCCTCCTCAGACCGAGTGTGACTGCTGTGTATATTTTCCATTCCCCTTTTCTATTTGTAACTAGTAGCCCCTAAGAAACATGTTTGATGTCCACATAACTAAAAATTTATGTCCACATAGCTAAGTTAGTTATTTTGGATTTTAGGAGTGAATGCACTTAGCTGCATAGGAAAGCGATAGGAATGTCCCTTGCTCCCTAAAAAGGGAATGACTTAACCTCCAGTGTGCTGTCTGTCTGCACTGGTCTCAGAACAGTTTTAAATGCACCTTATTTTCATCCTAACTCCATATAAAGCCTCTGAAATCAACATGTTCCAGCTTTTGGATGAACCCATTGATTCTCAATGTGATAATACACAGTGAATATAGGATATTTTAAGGAAAATGAGCATACAGTCCACGTACATGGTCATTTAGTTTAACAGTGTGCCATTCGCCATAAATCGATGACATTTTTAAAATGGCATATCATATGAAACTAGACACTCTGCTCTTTTGACTCAAACAGGTTTTAATGTTAAAATGTTAAAAGGTTTCTTTCCAGATGTAGTTTTGTCGTTTCTCCCAAAGACAAACTCAGTTGAGATCGGCACCATGTTGTTTTGTCACATGACTCAATGTGTAGAAAGTTTAACCCTTGAATGACAGCCTAGAGTCTCCTGAACTGAGATCAGTCGGTTGAAATGAAATGAAATTATGCATAGCCTATAGTGAAGCTAAAAGGTAATGTCCACGCATGTGGACACGGCGTCTCAGGAAGCTACTAATAAGTTATACGTGTGAACTGCTACTGAAAGTCCTTTAAAATATTGAACCATTTTAACACAGTGACCTCAATAGGGTGCTACGGGGCTAAAGGCACACATTAAGGAAAATTAGCTTTTTTCTGGTCTCAAAATGAATCAAGATCGAAAAATGTATCTTGTTTTATTGAATATTGATGGTGCAACATAATTTGTGTGAAAAGAAATAATAATAATGGAAGGTTGTTTTGATTAAAATGCAGTTTTAAAAAAAAGGTGGTGAGGGAGAATTTTATCCCACACTTGGAGTAAAAGGCTCCTAGGGGGGTAATCGTGATATCGTGTAGATATAGGGGCAATAGTACTTGTGAAAAATTTGTCAACTAATGCAGCTAATTTTGAGACAGCAAGATGCTTGTTTTTGAGTTATGTTGAGTAAAGTCGAAAAGTTTTAAAACTAACTGTACTGTACGACTTTATAAAATCTTTTCAATACATTGCTCGTAGTTCATATTGCATTCATATGTTTTAATGATGAATGTTAATCACAAAATCCCCAAAAGACACTTGTGGTAATACAGTTTATGGTGTAATGATTTGGCCACGATTGTCTTGTTTGACATTGAGACCATGTTGTATGCTTTTGTTTGGCTCATTATATCTTTAGATAAACATAGTTGATTATAGAAATGTACATGCAATCTCTGCATTCACATATGCTGTGCAATAACATGCCTCTATTTTGTATCATTTTGCATTGTCGTCATGGAAACTGATGCATATTTGTCACAATTTCCAAGCAAATCAATTGTAAATCTACAATGTCAAATTCCCTCAGCGCTTTTTCAAGACTTCCAGCCGTGCAAACCTTGTGTAAACAAACTGCTCCCACCATAGTGCATGAGTTGCATCAGTCTTCAGTTATGAGTCAGCATGCACCTCAGCACGCTCTGCTGTGACCTTGAGTTGTACACGCGCGCAACTGCAAGCAGCACCATGCGGGAGCAGATCACTTCTGCTCTAAGCACACAGACTTCATTCCAGACCCTCAGGAATCGACCTAACTGTGTGAGACTCTCACAATTCAAGGGTCTCATAAAGTTTGCAACACTCTCCCCTTCACTACACAAGGTCAATATTAAACATTTAGACAGGAAATGATGGCCAGTCATAACTACACCACCTTGTTACCAAGCATGAAATAAATAATAGCAAATTACCATACTGCTTTTTGCAGTATACAGTGTGTATACTGTGCATAGTATGCACATTTTCAGTATGCATGGAATACCTGGATGACCTACCACATTTGCAGTAATGTGCAGTATACAACCAGTGCAAACTGCACCGAATACTGTATTCCAGGGGTTAAACTGATTTGGAGCAATAGGCCCATTTTGAAAATATATACAAATAAAAATAATTTAAGTTGAGATATTTAAAAATGACCCACGGCAGACAATTTCAAGTTTGAAAAGCCTGTTTCTTCCCTATCTCTCTTTCTGTATGGTCTCTTGCAGGTTCTACTGGGATTTCACCATGCTTCTTTTCATGGTGGGCAACCTGATCATTATACC
>NC_059349.1:50214939-50292439 GCF_019703515.2 Myxocyprinus asiaticus | reverse complement strand
CATAATTTTCCCCAATTCATCCATTATGCAGGTCTTCAGTTGCACAATTGTACGGGCCTTTGTTGACATAATTTGCGCTTCATAATGTGCCACACATTCTCAATTGGAGACAGGTCAGGACTGCAGTCAGGCCAGTCTAGCACCCACACTCTCGGTTTACACAGCCATGCACTTGTAATCCGAGCAGTATGTGGTTTGGCGTATATCATAACATGGGCTCGGGAATACTTCGGTAAACCTTTGTCAGTCAACACCATTCACCGCTGCATCCACAGTTGTAAGTTAAATGTGTACTCTGTAATTTTTCAAAGTATGTTGAAGTGGCTTGCATTGGCTTACACTGACACCTATTGGCCTGGATGCTGCATCATTTAAACACAGTAGTTTTCAGTTACCAGTGCCATTGTAGAAATTCACTATGCACAGTAAAAAAAAAGAAAAAAAAAAAAAAGAAAAATACCCCATGTTGAATTAAAGAGCTTTTATAATGTTACTTATATGGCTGAATCTTCATCCATATTCACATGAGTGGTCATGATTTTATACATATGTTTTAAAATTACAATTAATTTCTTTAGGAGTAAAACTTTTTAAATGAGAAAAAAAAAATAGAATAATTACTGAATGAACCTTTATGGCTTTACTATGCAAAGCAGAAAACCATACATCAACACTGTCCAGATGCGCCACCAACTTCTCCAAACTCAGTCTCATCTAAGATGGAATGTAGATCAGTGGAAAGGTGTTTTGTGGTCCGACAAATCCACATTTCAAATAGTTTTTGGAGAAAATAGCCATCATGTTCTCCTGGCCCAAGTGGAAACTGACCATCCATGCTGTCATCAGCGTCAGGTCCAAAAACCAGTGTCTGTCATGGAATGGGGTAGAGGCAGACCGACACATCAGTTTTACAGAATAATTGGTGCTGATAGTTGCTTTTTGGAACTATTGGTAAACAGGCAAAAATCTATGCAAATAGTTGCCGTTAGTTGTTTTTTTTTTTTTTTTTTTTTTTATTATTATTATTCCTCTGTGGCTGGTGCTGGAGAATTCAACAGTTAAAACAACTTGATTCTACAGTGTAACAGCAGGCTCTACAGGTAAAATAAAAACAATCACTGACACCTCGTGGGGATTTGCTATATCTAAATCTTTCATCATTGACAATATTAATCCATCTTTTTATCCTAACTTCAATGGATATATATATATATATATATATATATATATATATATATATATATATATATATATATATAGTTAAACATCCCACACTATGCACCATATCTTATATTTTTCCGGTTATTATTGGGATTTTGGTTGAACAATAAACTGTGTCTGGAATGTTATTCATTTTGGACTACTGTAGCCTCTGTGTCTGTGCCCGTAATAGTAAGAAAAGACAAATATATGGAATATAACCTGGAATATTCCTTTAATGTATCACTTTAAACACTGCTATGACGTAACAATGCTAAACACTGCAGAACTCTCCGTAATGGAGTTCTCAGTTGTTGTGCATGGCAGCTGTCCGGCCCCTCCCCCTCCTGTCAGATTCCATGGTCACATGACTCACTTCCTGCATAAACAAAGCTTGCCTGGGTTTCACTCTAACAGGAGCTTTTAAAATGGCGCAAGCTGGAGTTTTCCTGGAGCACGACCAGTTCAACTGTTCCATATGTCTGGATGTCTTAAAGGACCCTGTGACTATTCCATGTGGTCACAGCTATTGTAAAGGCTGCATTAAAGGATACTGGGACCAAGACGACAATCTGGGTATTTATGGCTGTCCTCAGTGCAGACAGACCTTTGCACCCAGACCTGTGCTTGGCAGGAACACCATGCTGGCTGATGTCGTTGAGAAACTAAAGAAGACAGGGCTCCATGCTGGGCCAACAACCTCTGATCCGAGCCAAGCCAAGCCAGGGGACGTGGAGTGTGATGTATGTTCTGGAAAGAAAAACAAAGCCTTTAAATCGTGTCTGGTTTGTCTTGCGTCCTATTGTGAGACCCACCTTCAACCTCACTTCGAGTCCCCGGCCTTTCAGAAACACAGTCTGGTGTCTCCTTCAAAGAAGCTACAAGAACAGATGTGCTTTCGACACGATAAGCTATTGGAGGTTTTCTGTCGCACGGATCAGCAGTGTATTTGTTACCTTTGTTTAACCGATGAGCACAAAGGGCATGACACTGTTCTGGCTACAATAGAGATGAATGAGAAAAAGGTAACGTTTTAGACCATTTCTAGAGACTTATGTGTGTAATGTTAGTGTTTTGTAGCCTGAAAATGTTAATTATGTCATCATTTACTCATCCTCGTGTTGTTCCAAACCGTTTCCCCCATACAATATGAGTGAATGGTGACTGAGACTTACATTCTGCAAAACATCTCTTTTTGTGCTCTAGGGAGAAAAAATAAATAAATACGGGTTTGAAACAGCATGAGGGTGCATACATGATGACAGAATTTGCATTTTTGGGTGAACTATTACACTGTTGAAGAAAGTTGTTGCATGTAACTATATAACAGACATGGATGAATAATGTTTTTTTTTTTTTTTTTATAGTATGTACATTGTGTTTTTCCTCCCAGAATGCTCTCGTGGAGATGCAGAGGATTTCCCAGCAGAGAATTAAGGAAAGAGAGAAGGAGTTGGCTGACCTGAGACGGGCTGCACAGATGCTCACAGTGAGTATGATGTGTTAACATGTTTCTCCTTCACAATTTGCTTTGACGTTTGGCACTTGATAAGGCCTCTTGGTTTAATCAATATCAGCCCCTCGTCACTAAACTTTTGGTTCTCCAATTGAAGTTTGTTAGTGTGGAGCCGTTTTCAGAAATGATTCACTGGCCAAACTAAACGTACTGTACTGTATACAGGTGTTTCTTGAACTTCGGGCACTTTTAGCCCTGTGAATTTCAAGAAAATAAGTTTATCTAGTTTATTTAATTTGTCTACTAACCATGTCCAACAGTGTATGTACATGTAAAGTCATAAACACCCACTGTTGTGATTGGTTACCATCATGCAGCACTTCCAATACAGTCGTTTTTTAAACACAATCTGAAGAAAATGAACACACTCCACACTACATTTCAGGGTTAACATAACATACACCCAACACATTTCATCTGAATGTATCAATCTGTTCACTCTATAACAGCATAAACGATCAAGCAGTCATGGCATTTGAAACATTTGTGAATGGAATTGGTTACACACAGAACTGCATGTGTTGCTCCTAGTCAGTGACAGCAGCAGAATGAGACACGTTTTTGAAAGTTACACTTGTACCGCTCTTAAAACGCAGCACACATCGCTAGAAACGCATCAGAAAGATCAAAGACATCCATCGAGTGCATGTTTACAAAAGACCAACAATTAAAGATAGCACAGATGGGTGCAAAAACGGTCCAGGACATCTTCAAAACAGCACAACAGCAAGATAGCGCAGCTGAATGAAACACAGTGGGGGATCCTTTTTTTTTTTTTTTTTTTTTTGAGTTATTACCTGACGTCACGTCTTTTAAAAGCGGTGCGAGATGTATAATAACGGTCAAAGCTGTGCATGTTTATGTAGAAAAACATTTAAATCCAGACAGGCACATGATAGTGTCCTGTGTAAGTTCACTTTGGATGAATTTCCCATGACAGACCCCATCTCCTCTTCACCTGTGTGACTGACTGAGCACCTGTGGGTGGGGCCAAGGGTGCAATGACGAAAAATAGGCATTTATGTTCTGCTGAAGAGGCAGTCATATGCAGATGTATTTGGTCCTTGTGATGTCACAAGTTCCACAAATTCCAAATGAGCCATTTTTGCAGCTTGGTTTAAATAAATGCTCTTTTTATATTAAGGAGGAAGTTTGCAGTTCTGAAACATACAGTATGTTTTTATAGTACAATGACCTCTTACGTCAAAAGATCAAAGACAATTTTAGTCCTTATATCACGACCCCTTTAAAATGTGTAAATCTTAAAAATAGGCTAAAATATTTGTTTGAGTGTTGTCTTGTGTCGTAGCTCAAGCATTCTCTTTGCTGACACTTTTTTTTGACTAAATACACAAATTATATTTTCACACTTTTTACGTAATTTGACAAAATTACAGCTTAATTGAAAATTATGGTCAGTAAAAATATTCTGCTCACAAGCGATATTTACAGTTGAAGTCAGAAGTTTACATACATTTTTTAACCACTCCACAGATTTCATATTAGCAAACTATAGTTTTGGCAAGTCATTTAGGACATCTACTTTGTGCATGACACGAGTAATTTTTCCATTCATTGTTTACAGACAGGTTGTTTCACTTCTAAATGACTATTATCACAGTTCCAGAAATTTACATACACTAAGTTAACTGTACATTTAAGCAGCTTGTAAAGTTCCATAAAATGATGTCAAGCCTTTAGGCAATTAGCTTCTGATAGGCTATTTGGCTAATTGGAGTCAATTGGAGGTGTACCTGTGGATGTATTTTAAGGCCTACCTTCAAACTCAGTGCCTCTTTGCTTGACATCATGGAACAATCAAAAGAAATCAGCCAAGACCTCAGAAAAAAACAAACAAATTGTGGACCTCCAGAAGTCTGGATCATCCTTGGGAGCAATTTCCAAACGCCTGAAGGAACCACATTCATCTGTACAAACACCATGGGACCATGCAGCCTTCATACCGCTCAGGAAGGAAACGTATTCTGTCTCCTAGAGATTAACTTAGTTTGGTGCAAAAAGTGCAAATCAATCCCAGAACAACAGCAAAGGACTTTGTGAAGATGCTGGAGGAAACAGGTAGACAAGTATCTATATCCACAGTAAAACAAATCCTATATCGACATAACCTGAAAGGCTACTCAGCAAGGAAGAAGCCACTGCTCCAGAACCGCAATGAAAAAACCAGACTACAGTTTGCAAATGCACATGGGGACAAAGATCTTACTTACAATATTTATTATTCTGGTTGAGCGCAGAGCACGTCTGGTGACATTTTGCCTACACACATGCAAGTGGGCGGGCGAGAGTGAGAGAGAGAGAGAGAGATACATTTTGCAACACTGATCTTAGAATTGATATTTAAACCCTTTCAAATATGAAAAAAGGAAACCCTAGACTTGTAAAAACGATAAAACTTTTAAAGCTTTTCAAATTCATGTAATTGCCCTTTTTATTCATTTAATTTTTTAGTGCTTCGTATCTTCTTATTTGTTGTATTGTCTAAACCACTTGCATTTTTTATTTTTCTACATTGTCTTGGTGCAAATGTTAATAAAAACTTGAAGAGAGAAAGAAAAAAGTAAACGGCATCATAAAGGTTTCCACGGTCACATGACTTGTTTTGTGAAACGAGGCTGCCTTCCGAGTGTCCTCACAATTGAGAGGGCCTTCGACAGTGCTTGATGATGTGGCAGCCGAGATACCCAGCCTAACGAGACTGCAGCCAAGCACCCTTAGACTGCCGCTTTCTGTCAGAATAATCACATAAGGACACGTGAACATGAAAACTGGTGTGTAGTATCAAATACATAGAATGTTTGAGAGTCCTAACTGCACGTCAATATGAAGAAAGCCAAATCCAGGGTATTTATAGCCAATTTTGAAATCCTGGCCGGACGCTTCTTTCGGTTTTTTTTTTTTTTGTTTTTTTTTTTTTTAGGTCCAAAAGAGAGGACATGTCCAGGAAAAAGAGGATGTATGGTCATGTAAACTTCTGACTTCAAATGTACCTTGATTTTCTATAATAATAATAATTGTAAGATTTACTTACATTTTAAAACTTTTTCAGGAATCTTTTAGTGAAATAAAACCCCTAAATATTTGAAGTTTTATTAATTGTATTTAGTTAAACAATTCAATTTAATGGAATTTTGTTATGAAATTGAAATGCGTAAATCTTAAAAATAGACCAAAATATTTTTTGAGCGTTGTCTCGTGTTTCATATCTGAAGCCTGCTCTTCGCTGACACTTTTGTTGACTTGTACACAATCCAAAATTGTTTGGCATGGGAACTTTGAGACAGAAATACTTTGTAAAATTGATAGAAATAATTTTCACACAATAAATATTGAAATGGTTTGTGTTCACTCTTTGTTTAGATTGTGGTTTTAAACATGTAATAATTGGTATTTTTATAGTGCATTTTCAGTGTTATATTGAAAGTCTGGGTTTGGGACAAGGCTAAAACCGCAAAATCTATTCATAAAATGCATTTAAAAAAAGAACCAAAAATAAACGAAGGCCTGTTGAAACCTTTCTAAGTCTAATGTGACCTTCATATAACAAAGAGAAAAAAAAAAAAAAGTTGAAATCTGTTTTAATAAAAACTCATCCCTGGGACATAGAAGCCATTTCATGTTGGAGAAACACCCATATATAATACTATGTGTACAGAAGTGTATCAAGGCAAAACACCTAACATTTATCTTTTACAAAAGTATTACTTTTAAGATAAAGTATACTTAGTTTCATATATTTTAATATTTTACAGCTCTAACCATTAATTGATATCATAATATTAATATAGTCATGTCAGTGGCCCTTTTAATTCAGACATATTCTAAATTTTTGTACCTATTTGTCCACCATAATAATCATTCATCATTATTTATTTTTATATGACCATTTTCCACCCTCTCTCTGACCCTTGGAATTAAACAGGCTGTTTATGTTTCTGTAGCCCACCTCTGTTACGATTGACTAACAAATGGACGATGTTTTTTTTGCATCCACTCAGCTTTCCGCACAGACAGCACTCGACGAGAGTGAGCGTATTTTCACAGAACTGGTGTGCTCTATAGAGCGGCGCCGCACTGAAGTGAAGGAGCTGATCCGAGGTCAGGAGAGGGCAGCAGTGAATCAGGCTGAAGCAGTTCTTCATCAACTGGAACAAGAGATCACAGAGCTGAAGAAAAGACATACTGAATTAGGAGAGCTCTTCCAAACAGAGGACCATATCGCCTTCCTGCAAGTAATGATGTTTATTTTTAACAGATTCTTTTCCTAGGTGATATACAGTACCCTAAATACAACAACAGCCTCTCTGAAGTAACCTGGAGTTAAGTGTCTTGAACAAGGACACAATAGTGATTATTTATGAATCACCTTTCCTGAAGTTTGAACCTACAATCTTCTGGAAAGTTACCAGCCCAGACCTTTACCATTAAAGAAATATTCTGGGTTCAGTACAAGTTAAGCTCAATCGACAGCATTTGTGGCATAATGTTGATTACCACAAAAATACATTTTGACTTGCCCCCTTTTCTTAAAAAAAAAAAAAAAAAAAAAAAGAGCAAAACTTGGTTCGAGTGAGGCACTTACAATGAAAGTGAATGGGGCCAGTCCGTAAACTGCCCCATTCACTTCGATTGTAAGTGTCTCACTGTAACCTTGATTTTTGGTGCTGCTTTTTTTTTTTAAGAGTGATGAGTCGAAAGTAACTTTTTTGTGGTAATCAGCATTATGCCACAAGAGCTTGACTTGTATTGAACCCGGAATATTCCCTTATGCTACACATACTCCATTGTGAACATTTATAGTTACTGTATGATATAGTAATATATTTTAATTGTTTAGTTTACATTTTTGTAGTCACTTAAATTTCATGCAGAATTGAAAATTCTGTCATCATTTACTCGCCTACAGTCGTTCCAAACCCGTCTTCCGTGGAACACAACAGGAGATGTTTTGCAGAATTTCCCAGCTGTTTTTTTCCATCTAAATATTCCAACGAAAACAAACAGTGACCATTAGGGAATTTAGTGCACATATTAACTACTTTTATATTGCTTTTTCACTTGTCTGGAGCTGTACAATCCCTGTTAAATATTTTTTCATTGTACGAAAACGAATAGCTAAACAATTCCCGAATATACTTCATACGAAATCGTAGAACGAATGGGTGTGACGTTATTTTGAACAAAATCTGGCGAACAAGGTGTTTTTGCGTTTGTTGCGGTGGTTCGTAACAACTCGCCTGAGCGAACTTTTAGCAAAACTTCTTACTGCCATTGGTCCACATCATAAGTAGGTGTGACCAGGAGCTCCAACTACCTTGATGCCGGCAGCTAATTTCCGTTCACTGCGTTCAGTTCATCAAGATCAGTCAACATAAACACACCGCCGTGTAGCGTTAATAGCGAGCTGGTGCAAATTTACCAACATCTATACGATCGTTCGCATAGAGACATTTTCCAAGACCATGTCATGCACTTTTGTTTGTTTGTTTAGTTAGTCTACTACACGGTGCATATTATGGCTGAGTATAGCGTGTTGGCACATTAACGTCATGAATTCAGAGTGTAAACAAGACAAGTTGCGCATTTTCTTTATATTACTTTAATTCATCGTTGAGTGGTTAACAGCTTCTTTTACTGATCTAGTCGTGAATTCTATTCATAGAATGAGGTATAATTGATAACACATTTTAATGTCACATTAGTTAAGGTTTTACTGAGCGTCCTCGTATTTAAATGTACTTCTAAATTTGAGCATACTCTCAACATACCAGGAATGCTGTTCGTTCCCACATGGACATTTGCCTATTGAATTTCAAGTGAAAAACACTAAGCATTTGGCCGTCCTGGTCTTTGGGTCTCATATGTTGAACCTTTATTAAAACATCAAAGGACTGAAAGAAAGTGACACAAAAGTGAGATTGCATCATTCTCTGCTTTAATCTGTCATGATATGTAGAGGCAAAGATGAAAACTAGCCTTTGTGGGTATAAAGGCATATCAGGAATTGGATTGAGTTTTCAGTTTGTTTAAGTTTCAAGTCAGACCTCTGCCTACAGGTAATATGGTTGCATTTATTTGCCTTTCATTATAAATGTTACACTTTCACTGTATTATTTTTCTTTTACTGTTGCTCAGAATTGCAGGTCTCTTTGTGTTCAGCCTGTGCCTGTTGACTTACCAGCAATCACCTTTGAGCCAAACTTTGGGACCGTCATGACAGCGGTATCCGAGTTCCAAGCTCTCTTAGACGACGTCTGCCAAGGAGGATTTGGCAATATTTCGGAGAAAGGTGAACATACTTAACTTAAAGGGGTGTAAATGCATTGTGTTTAAAATGAGACATTTAAAGCCATTAAGAAAAAAATCTATATTTGACTGTTTTGTACAATGACTCTGATTACTCAATCTAAACATCCTGTTCCGGTTCACAGTGAATGATGTTACTATTATTCAGTCCACGATACCAAAGGCAGATTCAAACTTGGGTAAGAGCTATAAACACCATAAATTCAGCCTAGACAGAAACCTTTATGTGAGCTCACTTCCCAAACCTAGTAAGCTGTCTATATAGGCAGTTTCTTTTGCTTCTAAGGCAGCATCCTAACAGAAATGGTATAATTTTAGAACTGAACTACATGCCTTAAAGGATTAGTTCACCCAAAAATGAAAATTCAATCGTTTACTTGCCCCTGTGTTGTTATAACCCTATATGACTGACTTTCTTTTTCTTAAAGGTGCAATGTGTAAAATTATTCATGTAATATTCACCTTTTTTTTGCCAATGTGTGAACGGCTTGTAACACAACTTAAAAAATGAGCCCTTCCTGGACTTCCTAGGTTGCCTATTAAAGCCTGTAGACTGATTTTTCATGCGATGGGAGCGGGACGCTTTTACCGGGAAAATCCAAAGGATGTGACGTTTATGTGTGCTCCCGAGAGCCTTGCCTCAGACAGTAATAGCTTCTCTTCCGCTATTCAACAGCGACAACAAACTGCAACACTAGGTAACGTTATCTTAGCGATGGGATCCAGCAAACATCCGGCTCCCAGCACAACACCGACTCCTACACAAACTCAAGAGTAAACCAAAAAAAATAAATAAATGTATCTACTGAATCCCATCTGGCTAAGCGGGAATGTAATCGTGGTCGAGCGAAAACTAAAGTGAACATCGGCAGGGCATTTGATTCCTTGAGGGACCTTTGTTTGGTTTTGGGGATCAAAACTGACCCTGAATTGGCATTCTTCTTATTGGACAGGTAAGCTTACATAACTGCAAAACATGTGAAATATAGTGCCATAAGGATTGATCTGTGTAATTTTAGCTAACTTGATCTTGCCTGCACAATAGCTGTCATAAACCATGTTAATCTGTAATTATTCAGCAAGTTACTCTACAGTAACACATAAAATGAATGCTAGACGATGTTCAAGATAAAGCAAAAAGACCCATTCATTAGTGTAACGTAACTTGGTTATACAGAAAATATATACATTCTATTATTATAAAACAATAGCACATCGATATATCAAAATGACAGTTATGATGGAATCACATCAATACTGAATTGTCAAATTATTTATAATGTACAGTCTATTTTATAAACCACTACTGTCATCATCCACCAAATTTAGCTAACAGCTATTGATAAAGCTGGCTAGCTAGCTAACGCCGACATAGGCTATGTATCATGCAAAGAAAAGTGATTACTTCAAACTACAGTCTCGCATAGTCAGACCTATATCCACACTTTGTTTTAGCCCTGTTCCAGCACTGGAGAGTCAAATATAATATGCAGTCTCAAAGTTTGTAGTAAAACAATCCTAACTTTGTAATTTTAATTATGCTACCTCATATGTCAGCATGATGTCGGTGAATGGAGTGTGTGCACAAGCATGAGCAACAGGTAGCTGGCTGCAGTTCACTTAATGGCCATAGGTGTCATTAATAACAAGGGTTTCTGAATCTTATATATTGCACCTTTAACACAAAGAGAGAAATTGTGAAAAAACTGTTGTGCTCAATTATGTCATAAAATGGCAGTTTATGGTGACCACCTCTTCAAGCTTCAAAAGGACCCACAAAAGTATAATTCAGAAGTCTAATAAATTATTCCATGAGACTCATGATTGTTATGAAAGCATACGATAAGTTTTGGTGAGAAATCTAACGTATTATTTATTGAAAATGTTCACTGACGGTTGATCTCCTGTGCACGTTCATTATAGGGCACGAGAGCAACAGTTCACGCAGCACCCTTGTGACATTGGGGCATTCAAGTGAAAACTCATTTTGTTTATCTAAAAACAGGTCCTCCACAGCGATAGTGACAACAGAACACAACACAGCTGCACACAAACCAAAGAACAGAACTTACTAAACATGTCTGAAGAGTTTGTAGTCGAAGAATTTATGCATTTCTATGCCCAGCCTTTTGTTTGGAAAGTTTTTGGACCAGTGCCAGTTCACAGTGGATGGAGTTACCCGTGCGATTCCTAAAATCGATCGATAGAATGTATCATCGTTCGTCACTGCTGGTTAGGACAAAAACTCTGATAACCATAGAAAATATACCTTTTATCATGTGTCTTTTGCCGTCAGTTTAAGATACGGCGTGACTGTGGCTGCCTGTAGCCTCCTCTGTTTCTGTTTGATTTCCAATCAGGAAAAAATAAGGCTGGGCATAGAAATGCATCAATTATTCAACTACAAACTCTTCAGACAATGTTTAGTAAGTTCTGTTCTCCGTTTTGTGTGCAGCTGTGTTGTGTTCTGTTGTCACTATCGCTGTGGAGGACCTGTTTTTAGATAAACAAAACAAGTTTTCACTTGAACGCCTCAATGTTGCGAGGGGGCTGTGTGAACTATTGCTCTCGTGCCCTATAATGAACGTGCACAGGAGATCAACCGTCAGTGAACATTTTCAATAAATAATACGTTTGATTTCAGTTTGTTTCTCACCAAACCTTATCGTATGCTTTCATAACAATCATGAGTCTCATGGAATAATTTATTAGACTTCTGAATTATACTTTTGTGGGCTTTTTTTTAACTTGAAGAGGTGGTCACCATAAACTGCCATTTTATGACATCATTGAGCAAATTTTTTTCACAATTTGTCTCAAGAAAAAGAAAGAAAGTCCTATAAGGTTATAACAACACAGGGGTGAGTAAACAATGGCTGAAATTTCATTTTCGGGTGAACTAGCGTAGTAACATGTTAAAGGGATAATGACACAATATTCTAAAAAGCAATAAGAATACATAGCACACACACATATCTGGGTAAAATAGTAAATTTTTAAATATAAAAACAGACATACAAGTATATTTATAATCAACATTTCTTTGAACTCTGACAACCATCTCCATGAAGGATTCATACAATGCTGCCATTGATTTGAGCCAAATTGAGGCATTTCAGAATGCGTTCTTGCGCTAAAAACAAAACTAGACAACGGCCAGTGGATGGGCGCAAAAATGTGTTCTACTCTTACCTACTTACTGTACCTCTTGGAGCCTTGAGTCGAGCCGAGAGTGCACATACTGAATATGATACCTTTTAATGCTGTCTAGGTAGGCAGCTCACTTAGTTTTGGAACAGAGCTATATACTCAAACTTAAATAGAAAATTATTGTTAGAGGGTGTTTTCTTTTAATCTGATGAAATATTCATTAAAAACATAACTGATTTTAGTATGAATGTGAATTTGCTTTAGGTGCTAACAGGATTGTTTCATTTCATAGCTATAGCAACACCACTACTCTTTGGCCAGACCGGACAAAATCCTTTCACCATAAATGCCCCGACATTTAGTCCATTTCCATTGTCATCAAATGGTGAGTATCAGGATGTGGAATTTTGATTTCACACTGTTGATCCAATTCCAGAAAAAAATGCAGTCTTTGAAGATGTTAAATGAATGTTCCGGTTCAGTACATTTTATGCTCAGTCGACAGGATCTGTGACATGATTTTGATTGCCACTAAAATTTATTCAGACTCACCCCTCATTTAAATAAAAAGGCAATTAGAATGGATGTGAATGGGGCCAGCCCATTAATATTAAATACACCGTTAAAATGACTTTAGTCTGCTAAAAATGCTTCTAGTTTTAACTGGTGTAACGTTGTCATGACAGCAAAGTTGTAATATATCTTTACACAGATAAGGTTAGTAAGCGATTTGATCACACTAAAATCACGATAACATGTAAACTCGGCATAAAAAGAAATGTCCCTTTTTCAGGACACTGTATTTTAAAGATAATTTTGTAAAAATTCACATAACTTTACAGATCTTTATTGTAAAGGGTTTAAACAATGTTTTCCATGCTTGTTCAATGAACTATAAACAATTAATGAACATGCACCTGTCGAACAGTCATTAAGACACTAACAGCTTACAGACGGAAGGCAATTAAGGTCATAGTTATAAAAACTTAGGACACTAAAGAGACCTTTCTACTGACTCTTAAAAACACCAAAAGAAAGATGCCTAGGGTCCCTGCTCATCTGTGTGAACGTGACTTAGGCATGCTGCATGGAGGCATGAGGACTGCAGATGTGGCCAGGGCAATAAATTGCAATGTCCGTACTGTGAGACGCCTAAGACAGCGCAACGGGGAGACAGGAAGGACGTCTGATCATCCTTGCAGTGGCAGACCACGTGTAACAACACCTGCACAGGATCGGTAAATCCAAATATCACACCTGCAGGACAGGTACAGGATGGCAACAACAAATGCCCGAGTTACACCAGGAACGCACAATCCCTCCATCAGTGCTCAGACTGTCTGCAATAGGCTGGACTGAGGGCTTGTAGGCCTGTTGTAAGGCAGCTCCTTACCAGACATCACCGGCAATAACGTCGCCTATGGGCACAAACCCACCTTCGCTGGACCAGACGGGACTGGCAAAAAGTGCTCTTCACTGACGAGTCGCGGTTTTGTCTCGCCAGGGGTGATGGTCGGACTCTGCGTTTATCTTCGAAGGAATGAGCGTTACACCGAGGCCTGTACTCTGGAGCGGGATCGATTTGGAGGTGGAGGGTCCGTCATGATCTGGGGTGGTGTGTCACAGCATCATCGGACTGAGCTTGTTGTCATTGCAAGCAATCTTAATGCTGTGCGTTACAGGGAAGACATCCTCCTCCCTCATGTGGTACCCTTCCTGCAGGCTCATCCTGACATGACCCTCCAGCATGACGATGCCACCAGCCATACTGCTCGTTCTGTGCATGATTTCCTGCAAGACAGGAATGTTAGTGTTCTGCCATGGCCAGCGAAGAGCCCGGATCTCAATCCCATTGAGCACATCTGGGACCTGTTGGATCGGAGTGTGAGGGCTAGGGCCATTCCCCCCAGAAATGTCCGGGAACTTGCAAGTGCCTTGGTGGAAGAGTGGGGTAACATCTCACAGCAAGAACTGGCAAATCTGGTGCAGTCCATGAGGAGGAGATGCACTGCAGTACTTAATGCAGCTGATGGCCACACCAGATACTGACTGTTACTTTTGATTTTGACCCCCCCCCCTTTGTTCAGGGACACATTATTCCATTTCTGTTAGTCACATGTCTGTGAAACCTGTTCAGTTTATGTCTTAGTTGTTGAGTCTTATGTTCATACAAATATTTACACGTTAAGTTTGCTGAAAATAAAAGCAGTTGAAAGTGAGTGGACGTTTATAATGTTTACATCTTGTTGCTATGCTTTTTAAATGATGTGTATTTTAATGTCTGGACTGTCCCCATTCACTTCCATTGCAAGTGCCTTACTGTAACCATGATTTTTGCTTTTTTTTAACCCTTTAAGCTCTGAAGGTGTTTTTAAAGATTTCCTGTTTCAGTGACATACCCAAAATTAAAGGCTTATAACAAAAAACCAAAAAAAAAAAAAAGAGGGTCGTGTTTGTATCATTGTAAAGAAAATTCACATTTTTAATTATATATATATATATGTATGATACATTCTGAGACTCTCAGCCTAAGATTTTTTTGAACCAAAAATTATTTTACATTATATATCTCTGGTTGTAAATAAGGTGGCTCCAAAAAACTGCTTATGTTTTGTTCCTTATAACGTCATCATTAACTAAGAACATTTTTGTGTTGATATGACAAAGCAATAAAATGTTATAGCATTAAAATTATTTATCAAAGTGTCCAAAAACATCTCCATGTGTCCAAAAGCCTCTCCAAAAAATAAAAACATAATAATTGTACAAAAGAATTAATTACACATGCACTGACAAGTGCATGTGTCCCAACAATGACTAAAGGTTTGCATAGCATGCAGACATGATTTTAGTAATGAGATTTCACAGAATGAGTGCCGTTTGACTCAATGAGTCTGCATCATTGAGTCTGTGGCGCCATCTCCTGGTGGCCATATGTAACATTGTGTTTCATGTGGATTATCTAATGATCTGTGCATTTGATTACCTTGTGTGTGGGCTTGGTTGAAAGATAATCATCTCTAAGTAATGCTATGTGATTATGTTCTGTTTGTTGTTTTGTGAAGTTATAAGTGAAAACACAGCATATAAGCAACACCAACATTAATATCAAAAACATATACATAGGTAATACACGCTACATTTTGTCTGTGAATAAAACAAATGGGCCGGTTGTATTCTACTCTTTGAGAGCTTTCCAACAACATGTGACACATGGCTATTTGATCAGTTTGATGTTTTGACTGATTGCAATAATATGTAGAGTGCAATTTGTATTGTTTCTTTAAATAAATTATCAAAACAGAACACTTCTGATTTGTCTGCAAATTACAAAGCACTTGTTCAGTTTTGGTCATAATGCCTGCATGTTTTGGAAAGTAGAATTTCCAAGCTTTCAAACGATACCTATTTTGTGATGGTCAAGACTGTGGTTATTAATATTTTGACTTTTTCTTTTCTCACAGGCCCGAGCTGAAAGTGTTAAATAAAGTGTCAAAATTAGTTTTTGTGGAAATCAACATTAAATACAGTAAAATCATGATAAACTATGTGTATTTTAGTATTTGTGAACTGGCCTCATTCACTTCCATTGTAAGTGCCTTCCTGTAACCATGATATATATATATATATATATAAAGGAGGGACAAGTCATTGTTTTGTGGAAATCAACATCATGCCACAAATGCTGTTAATTTAAATTACTTTGTATTGAACCCGGAACATTCCTTCAATGTTGTGTGTGATTATTTATTTATTTATTTATTTTTCTTGTCAACGTGCATTATTTAAATTTATGTTATATTCTCCTGGCATTAACAAAGAATAAATAAAATGTCGTTTTTTCTAAATGTTTATTTTTTGGCCTTATGCAACTTCTATGTAGAGGAGAGAAGTGAGTGTTCTGGAAATGTCGCGTGTAGTATGCTGCATTGGAACTTGTGTCGTCTGTTGAGCACCAAAGCTCACTGTGTCAGATAGAGTAACCCTAACCCATATGTGCATGCCGCAGTGCCACGGCTCTAACTGCTTTGCTTAAAAAACAAAAAAAACAAGAGACATCTTTTGGTCTTAATTTTAATCAATCCAATCCAGATTGGTAATTTTTGCAAATAATGTTGCACACTTCAGCCAGTCCACAACACTATTTCTGACCTCCCTGCCTCTAATCATTACCTTCTTGTATTCTCCGTCCTCTTCAGGATCCAGAGCATTAAGTTCTCGTCAGAGACTGCATCCACGGAGGAGACGCAAGTAGCAGCCAAAAACGCCTGATTAGAACTGAGAGAGGAGGATTATGATAGAGGCCAAAAGTGGTTTTATTCAGTTTGTTTTATGAAACATGTAAATGTATAAAGACTGAAAGCAGCATTAACCACACTCCAACAAAGACAGATATGTAAATACAGATACGTTTCAGTGTCTCAAAATGTAAATTTCTCAGTGGTAGCAACATTATATAAATTTCTGTTCTCTTACAATTAAAGATGTGTTTCGAGTGAAAGTTCAAAGTGTGAGATGATCCAAATTTTTCAAGTGATTACATGTGAATTAAGTATTAATCATGCCTATATTAAACAGTGATACATAAGTGTAATTGCTTTATAATTGATGCTATCTATTTATTCCTAAAAAGTACTGTAAAAGATGTTGACTCTTCTTAACATATGTCTGAACTGTTTGTGTGTATTAAACAATGTTTAATTGCAAGTATTTTTAAAATTAGGGTGCTAAATGTATATTTTTCATAACATGAAAAATAAAGTTTCTTCCATGTAATGTTTATGTTTGTTAATTTTCTATACGGCTGGATTGGAATAAAAAGAGCATATTACTTGATCTTCCATTTTGGTATGAAATAGAAACAATATATTAATTGAGAAGGAATTACAGGTGCATCTCAATAAATTAGAATGTCGTGGAAAAGTTCATTTATTTCAGTAATTCAACTCAAATTGTGAAACTCGTGTATTAAATAAATTCAATGCACACAGACTGAAGTAGTTTAAGTCTTTGGTTCTTTTAATTGTGATGATTTTGGCTCACATTTAACAAAAACCCACCAATTCACTATCTCAAAAAATTAGAATATGGTGACATGCCAATCAGCTAATCAACTCAAAACACCTGCAAAGGTTTCCTGAGCCTTCAAAATGGTCTCTCAGTTTGGTTCACTAGACTACACAATCATGGGGAAGACTGCTGATCTGACAGTTGTCCAGAAGACAATCATTGACACCCTTCACAAGGAGGGTAAGCCACAAACATTCATTGCCAAAGAAGCTGGCTGTTCACAGAGTGCTGTATCCAAGCATGTTAACAGAAAGTTGAGTGGAAGGAAAAAGTGTAGAAGAAAAAGATGCACAACCAACCGAGAGAACCACAGCCTTATGAGGATTGTCAAGCAAAATCGATTCAAGAATTTGGGTGAACTTCACAAGGAATGGACTGAGGCTGGGGTCAAGGCATCAAGAGCCACCACACATAGACGTGTCAAGGAATTTGGTTACAGTTGTCGTATTCCTCTTGTTAAGCCACTCCTGAACCACAGACAACGTCAGAGGCGTCTTACCTGGGCTAAGGAGAAGAAGAACTGGACTGTTGCCCAGTGGTCCAAAGTCCTCTTTTCAGATGAGAGCAAGTTTTGTATTTCATTTGGAAACCAAGGTCCTAGAGTCTGGAGGAAGGGTGGAGAAGCTCATAGCCCAAGTTGCTTGAAGTCCAGTGTTAAGTTTCCACAGTCTGTGATGATTTGGGGTGCAATGTCATCTGCTGGTGTTGGTCCATTGTGTTCTTTGAAAACCAAAGTCACTGCACCCGTTTACCAAGAAATTTTGGAGCACTTCATGCTTCCTTCTGCTGACCAGCTTTTTAAAGATGCTGATTTCATTTTCCAGCAGGATTTGGCACCTGCCCACACTGCCAAAAGCACCAAAAGTTGGTTAAATGACCATGGTGTTGGTGTGCTTGACTGGCCAGCAAACTCACCAGACCTGAACCCCATAGAGAATCTATGGGGTATTGTCAAGAGGAAAATGAGAAACAAGAGACCAAAAAATGCAGATGAGCTGAAGGCCACTGTTAAAGAAACCTGGGCTTCCATACCACCTCAGCAGTGCCACAAACTGATCACCTCCATGCCACGCCGAATTGAGGCAGTAATTAAAGCAAAAGGAGCCCCTACCAAGTATTGAGTACATATACAGTAAATGAACATACTTTCCAGAAGGCCAACAATTCACTAAAAATGTTTTTTTTATTGGTCTTATGATGTATTCTAATTTTTTGAGATAGTGAATTGGTGGGTTTTTGTTAAATGTGAGCCAAAATCATCACAATTAAAAGAACCAAAGACTTAAACTACTTCAGTCTGTGTGCATTGAATTTATTTAATACACGAGTTTCACAATTTGAGTTGAATTACTGAAATAAATGAACTTTTCCACAACATTCTAATTTATTGAGATGCACCTGTATATCCTACTTGACTTATTTGATTGGACAGTGAGTAGTGCAATGTAATACCATTCTGAGCATAATAGTTTATGAATTGTGTCCTTCAAAATAGCATTTATTTTTATTTATTTTTTTAGATTTCACAAAATATGCTTTTAGGGTGAACTTAAAAGACCCATTTAACATTCAAGAAGAATTTCCAGGAAACTGTCATTTGAAGATCATTCGATTTGTAGAGATTTAGGCTAAATCTGTAATATAGGTCAGCCAGGGGAAAAATAAAATCAGCTATTGTAATATAGTCCACGCAAAAAAAAATATTTCAGTCTGTTTTTAAAGGGATAGTTGACCCAAAAATGAAAGTTCTCTTATCATTTACACGCCCTCATGCCATCTCAGATGTGTGACTTTCTTGTGCTGAACAAAAACAAAGGTTTTTAGAATATCTCAGCTCTGTAGGTCCATACAATGTAAGTGAATGGTGGCCAGAACTTTGAAGCTCCAGAAAGCACATAAAGGCAGCATTAAAGTAATCCATAAGACTCCAGTGGTTAAATCCATTTCTTCTGAAGTGATATGATAGGTGTGGGTGAGAAACAGATCAATATTTAAGCCTTTTTTTACTATAAATTCCAGAACAGTCTGCGCCAGTATTTCGGCATTTTCCGAAAATAACGCACGGACGGATTATTGCTACCTAAGGGAGCTGGAGCTTTCAGCATCAACACCAACACAGTCCTTCTACTAAACGTGAGATCAGTAGCGAAGAAAATGTTTATACTTCATGATTTTATTCTATCACATGAACTGGACTTTCTATTTTTAACTGAGACACGGCTCAACCCTCTGGACACCTGCCTTCTTTCTGAACTAATGCCAAGGAACTACAACGTTTTTAATACCCCTAGAACTACTGGGGTGGGGGTGTAGCCACACTTCTTAAAGACTGTTTTAAATGCAGCCTACTCCCGGTGGTGAAATATTTAAGTTGAGCTACAATTGGTTAAACTGGAACTGACTCACAGTGTATATTGTGCTCTTATCTACCGCCCGCCCAAATATAAGGACTTTATACAGGATTTTTCAGATTTTCTTTCTTTCATTGTTCCCACCACTGGTAATCTTCTGATCATTGGGGATTTTAATATCCATGTATGTTGTCCGTCTAAACCACTGGTAAGACAGTACTCTAAACTTATTGATTTTTTAATTTAATACAGTCAGTCTGTGATGCCACACATAGGCATGGTCACACTCTTGACCTGAGTTTATCCATTAGTAATGTGTTTACAGAGGACAATTATCTATCTGACTATAAACCTGTCTTTTTCGATGTTAAACTTCCTCCTCTTACATCTAAATGTCAACTTGTTGATTGTCATTTTCGACCTGTTAATGAGTCTACAGCAAATCTTTTTGCTGAGGCTTAAGTAGCATGCCCATTTTTCACTATTATTGAGGCCCTTAAGCCCTCCCTAGACACAAAGGAGCTGACTGTCCTTTTTAATTCTGTATGTCTGGACATTATGAATTATGTTGCTCCACTCATATTTAAACATCCCAAATCTCAACCTCAGCCATGGTTTAACAACGAGATGCGTGCTCTTAGGCAGGTCTGTAGGAAAGCCGAACGCAGGTGGAAGAGAGACAAGTAACAGATCTCCTATGAAATGTTAAGAGATTCTCTCAGTAAATACCAGCATGCGGTCAAAGCTGCAAGCACAAAATATTTCTCAGATTTAATTAATAAAAATGCACACTGCCCAAAAGTTTTGTTTAGTATCATAAACAAGGTGCTACACCCGGCTACTTCACCTCTCGTAGATTTAACCCCAAAATGCCTCTGAAGAATTTAAAAACTTTTTTGTAAACAAGATTGATCTTATCAGATCACCGATTACACCTTCTAGTATTGAATTGGCGATTCCCATTCCAAGTTCTCGTTTATTCGACTGTTTTGAACCTGTCTCTATTCCAATCTTAACGGACATAGTCAATCATATGAAGCCAACATCCACTCCTTTAGATCCTATTCCTCCTTGACTTTTTAAAGACCTGTTTGTCACCATAGGTCCTAGTATACAGTCCATTGTAAAATAACTCCTTAACTAATGGTATAGTCCCGCCCTGTCTTCAACATTCAGTGGTTCATCCTTTAATAAAAAATAAATGGCCCTGACCCCACAGTGTTAAACAATTTTCGCCCAATCTCAAAATTACCGTTTTTATCTAAAGTTTTAGAGAAGGTCGTTTTATCTCAAATTACCCCTATTTTTATTAGAGAATGATATCCTGGATAAATTTCAATCAGGATTTAGAGCCGGTCACAGCACAGAGACCGCTCTGTTAAAAGTTGTAAATGATTTATTAGTAGCTGTTGACTCTGGGCCATCATGTTAGATCTTAGCACAGCATTTGACACTGTTGATCACTCAATCCTTTTAGACCATTTGGAGTGTGATGTTGGCATTCGAGGGACAGCACTAAAATGGTTTGATTCTTATCTACATGATAGAACATTGTCTGTGAACATTAGAAACTACAGGTGCATCTCAATAAATTAGAATGTCGTGGAAAAGTTCATTTATTTCAGTAATTCAACTCAAATTGTGAAACTCGTGTATTAAATAAATTCAGTGCACACAGACTGAAGTAGTTTAAGTCTTTGGTTCTTTAATTGTGATGATTTTGGCTCACATTTAACAAAAACCCACCAATTCACTATCTCAACAAATTAGAATACATCATAAGACCAATAAAAAAAACATTTTTTAGTGAATTGTTGGCCTTCTGGAAAGTATGTTCATTTACTGTATATGTACTCAATACTTGGTAGGGGCTCCTTTTGCTTTAATTACTGCCTCAATTAGGCGTGGCATGGAGGCGATCAGTTTGTGGCACTGCTGAGGTGGTATGGAAGCCCAGGTTTCTTTGACAGTGGCCTTCAGCTCATCTGCATTTTTTGGTCTCTTGTTTCTCATTTTCCTCTTGACAATACCCCATAGATTCTCTATGGGGTTCAGGTCTGGTGAGTTTACTGGCCAGTCAAGCACACCAACACCATGGTCATTTAACCAACTTTTGGTGCTTTTGGCAGTGTGGGCAGGTGCCAAATCCTGAAGCATGAAGTGCTCCAAAATTTCTTGGTAAACGGGTGCAGTGACTTTGGTTTTCAAAAAACACAATGGACCAATACCAGCAGATGACATTGCACCTCAAATCATCACAGACTGTGGAAACTTAACACTGGACTTCAAGCAACTTGGGCTATGAGCTTCTCCACCCTTCCTCCAGACTCTAGGACCTTGGTTTCCAAATGAAATACAAAACTTGCTCTCATCTGAAAAGAGGACTTTGGACCACTGGGCAACAGTCCAGTTCTTCTTCTCCTTAGCCCAGGTAAGACGCCTCTGACGTTGTCTGTGGTTCAGGAGTGGCTTAACAAGAGGAATACGACAACTGTAGTGTCTGTGTGTGGTGGCTCTTGATGCCTTGACCCCAGCCTCAGTCCATTCCATGTGAAGTTCACCCAAATTCTTGAATCGATTTTGCTTGACAATCCTCATAAGGCTGCGGTTCTCTTGGTTGGTTGTGCATCTTTTTCTTCCACACTTTTTCCTTCCACTCAACTTTCTGTTAACATGCTTGGATACAGCACTCTGTGAACAGCCAGCTTCTTTGGCAATGAATGTTTGTGGCTTACCCTCCTTGTGAAGGGTGTCAATGATTGTCTTCTGGACAACTGTCAGATCAGCAGTCTTCCCCATGATTGTGTAGCCTAGTGAACCAAACTGAGAGACCATTTTGAAGGCTCAGGAAACCTTTGCAGGTGCTTTGAGTTGATTAGCTGATTGGCATGTCACCATATTCTAATTTTTTGAGATAGTGAATTGGTGGGTTTTTGTTAAATGTGAGCCAAAATCATCACAATTAAAAGAACCAAAGACTTAAACTACTTCAGTCTGTGTGCATTGAATTTATTTAATACACGAGTTTCACAATTTGAGTTGAATTACTGAAATAAATGAACTTTTCCACGACATTCTAATTTATTGAGATGCACCTGTATTCCTCCTCTTCAGTTACCCTAAATTATGGCCTCCCTCAAGGTTCAAATTTGGGTCCTATTCTGTTTTCTCTCTCTCTATATATATTTCTTATCACATGTATGCGGATGACACAGTTATATCTACCTTTGAAATTTGGGAATAATCAGTCTATGAAGTCCCTTATGGACTGTTTGGAAAATATTAAAAGTTGGTTATCTAACAATTATCTACAACTTAATGAAAGTCAGAGGTTGTTATATTTGGTTCACCAAACTATACAGAAAAGATATTCTTGCTCCTTTAGCGATAACTGTGAAAGACAGTGTGAGAAATCTAGGTGTTATAATTGATTCCACCCTTAGCTTTGATAAACAGATAAATTATGTTGTACAAGGCAGCTTTTATCAGCTTAGTATGATTTCTAGGCTAAAACCCGTACTTAGTTTCAAAGATTTAGAGATAGTAGTTCATACTTTTATTACTTCAAGGCTGGACTATTGTAACTCTCTTTATGCGGGACTCTGTCAGCGGCAACTGTCCCACCTGCAGCTTGTACAGAATGCTGCAGCCAGGCTACTGACCGGCATTAAAAAAAAAAGGGAGCTTATTACCCTTGTATTATCATCTCTTCCCTGGCTGCCGGTTAAGTACAGGATTAAGTTTAAGATTTTATTATTTGTTTTTAAAGCACTACACAATTTGTCTCCACATTACACTGCAGAACTCCTAAGCCTTTATACTTCTTCTAGGCCACTGAGATCTACAAACCAAATGTTGCTGGCTGTCCCTCGGTCCAAGCAAGTCAAATAGTGATCGAGCATTCTCTGTAGCTGCTCCTAAATTATGGAATAATCGTGCCCTTTAAATTAGTTCGGCCCCATCTATAGATATTTTTAAGTCTTGGAAGCTATTGTTTTTAAATGTGCTATATAAATAAAACTGAGTTGAGTAAATCTCCACTTTCACCTTCCTCTTGTTTTGTAATTGGTGATTCACATTTTTTGTGCATATCGCCACCTACTGGGCAGGGAGGAGAATTTGTAGTAAAAAAGGACTTAAATACAGTCTTTATTTGTTTGTTAACCACACCTATCATTTAGCTTCTGAAGATATGGATTTAACCACTGAAATCATATAGATAACTTCAATGCTGCCTTTATGTGCTTTTTTGGACATTCAACATTCTGTCCACCATTCACTCCACTATGTGGAGACATGGCTGACCCTGCACTCTGACCCCAGCCTAGCTGGGATATGTGAAAAAAGAAGAATTTCACTGTATATGTGCAAATGTATAATGTGATAAATAAAGAAAATTATTAAAAATTATTAATACTTGCTTTGTACGGACCTACAGAGCTGAGAATTTCTTCTAAATATCTTTGTGTTCAGCAGAAGAAAGTCATCCACATCAGGGATAGCATGAGGGTGAGTACATGATGAGAGAATTTTCCTTTTTGGGAGAACTATCCCTTTAGGATTTACACCTTATATATCTCCCCTTTTCTCCCCAATTTGGAATGCCCAATTCCCACTTCTTACTAGGTCCTCGTGGTGGTGCGGTTACTCACCTCAATCCGGGTGGCGGAGGACAAGTCTCAGTTGCCTCCACTTCTGAGACAGTCAATCCGCGCATCTTATCGCGTGTCTCGTTGTGCATGACACCGTGGAGACTCACAGCATGTGGAGGCTCATGCTACTCTCCGCGTTCCACGCACAAATTACCACGTGCCCCACTGAGAACGAGAACCACTAATCGCGACCACGAGGAGGTTACCCCATGTGACTCTACCCTCCCTAGCAACCGGGCCAATTTGGTTGCTTTGGAGACCTGGCTGGAGTCACTCAGCACTCGCGATTCGAACTCACGACTCACAGGTGGTAGTCAGCATCAATACTCGCTGAGCTACCCAGGTCCCCTGGAATAATTTTTGAGTGTATAATCTGTGCATGTCTTGTCGTTTGAAAATAAAAAAAGGCTTCGGAAAAACTAAACCAGTCTCTGAATGTAAACATGAAGGTTGTATGGAGGTCTATAATATTAAATATGATTAATGCAAATGTTTAAATGCCTTACATTTTAAGTCACTGTTATTAACATAATTATCTCTAAAATAGTGAATTATTAATTTATATCTATCCATCTACACACACTATATATATATATATATATATATATATATCACACACATATATACACACACACACAGGGTTGGGAGGGTTACTTGTGAAATGTATTCCACTACAGATTACGGAATACATGCTGTAAATGCCGTATTTCGTTAGATTACTCAAGGTCAGTAATGTAATGTATTCTAAATACTTTGGATTACTTCTTCAACACTGGTAGATTTTTTCACTTGTTTTGACTATAAAAACTCTAACAGTACAGTAAGACAAAATACACATGTTAAAAATACATTCTCTGAAAAACCTAAATATCTTATGCAGTGTTGTTTCTAAAACAAGATAAATCAAACTGATCTTGTTTTAAGGATTTTTAGATATTTTTACAGGAAATCAATACAAACATGACTATCAAGAATACGATTTTTGCCCTAATATCAAAGGTCTTACTAGAAAAAATAAATTATGATCTAAGCGTGAATTTTCTTGATAACAAAATATGATCATACCTGGTAACATGTGCATGTAAAATGGCTAGAAATAGCATTTTAGCTTAGCGTAAAGATGACAGTTTACACAAGGTTTATTTCTATTTCTTCTGCTTCAAACTTATTTCAAACTTACTTCTCTGTCTGCTCGTATGAATGTAACACATCATAAGAAAGTGTTTCACCGCTGTTCAAATGCACTTTTGATCGCATCATTTATATGTATAAATGTTTTCCATCTGAAAGGAATAAATATTAAATGAAACAAATGACAATAAAATGCAAAGTAATCTCTTCAGTAATCAAAATACTTTTTGAATGTAACTGTATTCTAATTACCAATGATTTAAATTGTAACTGTAGTGGAATAAAGTTACTTATATTTTGTATTTTAAATACGTAATCCCGTTACATGTATTCCGTTACTCCCCAACCCTATATGTATGTATGTATGTGTATATATATATGTATGTATGTATGTGTATATATATATATATATATATATATATATATATATACACACACACACACACACGTTTATATCAGTGTGTGTATATATATATATATATATATATATACACACAGGTGAATCTCAATAAATTAGAATGTCGTGGAAAAGTTTTATTTATTAAGTTATTTATTTCAGTAATTCAACTCAAATTGTGAAACTCGTGTATTAAATAAATTCAATGCACACAGACTGAAGTAGTTTAAGTCTTTGGTTCTTTTAATTGTGACGATTTTGGCTCACATTTAACAAAAACCCACCAATTCACTATCTCAAAAATTAGAATATGGTGACATGCCAATCAGCTAATCAACTCAAAACACCTGCAAAGGTTTCCTGAGCCTTCAAAATGGTCTCTCAGTTTGATTCACTAGGCTGCACAATCATGGGGAAGACTGCTGATCTGACAGTTGTCCAGAAGACAATCATTGACACCCTTCACAAGGAGGGTAAGCCACAAACATTCATTGCCAAAGAAGCTGGCTGTTCACAGAGTGCTGTATCCAAGCATGTTAACAGAAAGTTGAGTGGAAGGAAAAAGTGTGGAGGAAAAAGATGCACAACCAACCGAGAGAACCACAGCCTTATGATTGTCAAGCAAAATCGATTCAAGAATTTGGGTGAACTTCACAAGGAATGGACTGAGGCTGGGGTCAAGGCATCAAGAGCCACCACACACAGACGTGTCAAGGAATTTGGCTACAGTTGTCGTATTCCTCTTGTTAAGCCATTCCTGAACCACAGACAACGTCAGAGGCGTCTTACCTGGGCTAAGGAGAAGAAGAACTGGACTGTTGCCCAGTGGTCCAAAGTCCTCTTTTCAGATCAGAGCAAGTTTTGTATTTCATTTGGAAACCAAGGTCCTAGAGTCTGGAGGAAGGGTGGAGAAGCTCATAGCCCAAGTTGCTTGAAGTCCAGTGTTAAGTTTCCACAGTCTGTGATGATTTGAGGTGCAATGTCATCTGCTGGTGTTGGTCCATTGTGTTTTTTGAAAACCAAAGTCACTGCACCCGTTTACCAAGAAATTTTGGAGCACTTCATGCTTCCTTCTGCTGACCAGCTTTTTAAAGATGCTGATTTCATTTTCCAGCAGGATTTGGCACCTGCCCACACTGCCAAAAGCACCAAAAGTTGGTTAAATGACCATGGTGTTGGTGTGCTTGACTGGCCAGCAAACTCACCAGACCTGAACCCCATAGAGAATCTATGGGGTATTGTCAAGAGGAAAATGAGAAACAAGAGAACAAAAAATGCAGATGAGCTGAAGGCCACTGTCAAAGAAACCTGGGCTTCCATACCACCTCAGCAGTGCCACAAACTGATCACCTCCATGCCACGCCGAATTGAGGCAGTAATTAAAGCAAAAGGAGCCCCTACCAAGTATTGAGTACATATACAGTAAATGAACATACTTTCCAGAAGGCCAACAATTCACTAAAAATGTTTTTTTTATTGGTCTTATGATGTATTCTAATTTGTTGAGATAGTGAATTGGTGGGTTTTTGTTAAATGTGAGCCAAAATCATCACAATTAAAAGAACCAAAGACTTAAACTACTTCAGTCTGTGTGCATTGAATTTATTTAATACACGAGTTTCACAATTTGAGCTGAATTACTGAAATAAATGAACTTTTCCACGACATTCTAATTTATTGAGATGCACCTGTATATATATATATATATAAATAAATATATATATATATATATATATATATATATATACATACATATATACATATACACACACACACACACACACACACATATATTTATATCAGTGTGTATGTGTGTGTGTGTATATATATATATATATATATATATATATATATATATATATATATATATATATATATATATCATATTATAATTTCTATATACAGGTTGCATGTGAAGCTTGACCACCTGGCACTCTTGGTTTGCATAAAAGCAAAGTGTAATGTCTTTGTTCTCGTGTGTGATTGGCCGCTTCAGGCTGTTTTGAACAGAAACCTGATAAGCTTCTACCTGCATTATAACCCACGCCCAGTTTATACACAAACACTCTTGCCTCCGTCCTCTATTGTTCTGCCTTCCTGACCACAGTTCTGTCTTTCATTTAACACTCCTCTAACCAGAGCTGTGGGAAAAAAATGGCTGACACAAATATCTCTGTGGACAAGGACCAATTCTGTTGCTCGGTGTGCTTGGAAGTGCTGTGGGAGCCGGTCACTATTCCCTGTGGTCACAGTTATTGCATGGAGTGTATTAAAGGTTACTGGAGGAAATGTGAGTTAAAAGAAGAGTACAGCTGCCCTCAGTGTCGAAGAACATTTAGTCCCAGACCTGCACTGTCCAGAAACACCATGCTGGCTGATATTGTGGAAAAACTGAGGAGAACTGGAGTTCAAGATGTTCTTCAGAGTCATATTAAGGATGTGGACTGTGATGTTTGTACTGGGAGGAAGCATAGAGCTGTGAAGTTTTGTGTAAAATGTCAGACATTATACTGTGAAATTCACTTAAAACCTCACAACGAAAGAAATCGAGGAAGGATGCATCAGCTTATTGAAGTTACAAAGCAATCGCAGAAGAGAATTTGTTCACGGCACAATAAACTGCGGGGGGTTTACTGTCGCACTGACCAACAGTGCATTTGTAGTTCATGCCTAAAGGATGGGCACAAGGGACACAGCGTAGTATCAATTATGGAGGAAAGGACTGACAAACAGGTAATTAAAACTGCAATAAAGATCTTTGAATCACACAATGTAGAATTTTGTCAAACGTTTTAAAATGGCTAACAAATCATGATTCTCATGATTTTAAATCTCATGATTTTTAAACAGAAACACTTAGAGGAAGTGTGGAGAAAGTCAAAGCAGAGGTGTAAGGAGAGAGAAAAGGAACTCCGAGACATTGTAAAATACATCAAGGTAATGTGTTCTTCAAGTGGAGTTGGAAATATCGTAACGAGTTACGAGCAAATTAATGACCAAGCGAAGTCGCATTTACTAGTGGGGAAACTCGGAATTTGAGACAATGCCCGAGTTCCCAAGTTGTGAAGTTGGAAGGGGCATTACGACATGAAAGATAATGGAAACTAATAATTTTGCAAAATTATTTCAACTTTTGTATTGTATTTCAAAAATATTAATTTGTTATATATGACAGTCAACTAATGGCTCTGCCTTCACAGAAAGGTATGCAAAATAAATTCCTACTTCCTGAAAGATATTAATGAAATAAGTGTTGTGAGATCTCTCACCAGTCTCTGTGACAGCTCTAGACTCCGTAAACAGCAAACAAAATGTGTCCGCGGACCGCGGTCTCTGACGCTTTCTGCCTGTCAATAATTTTGCGTGTTCTCATAGTATTGTAGTTGTAGCGAATTATTGAGGCTTAATGCCATTTTTATGCCATGTTGCTCATTACAGTTGTCAGTTGAGGGTGCTATTTTGCTTCTGTTGTTTTTAACAACCGCTTCTTTGTATTTTTGGAGTGCGGGGTTTTGGAAAGAGCGGGCGTGGCTAATTCAACGGTTCATCTTGTGGAAATTCTAGAACGCTAAAATCGCTTTCAGCACCTTTAAGTTTGGCTTCTTCCGTATTTTGTTTACCACTTGAATGCATGTCCACTTGAAGACAGCATGTGTGTATTAATATGTCTTTGAGCCTAACTGTTTGCTAGTGTTAAAGTTGCCGTAAGTGATTTTTTTTATGAACTGACACGCAGAAAACATCTCTATTACCTGTCAGATATCACTTTAATATATGCCATGTCATGCCTGTCTCAGTGATAGTCTCTGCAAACAGCTGGGGGGAAATGGCCAGATTCTTTGTTTAGCCTATCAGAAGACTTTGAAGCACTCTCTGCCTTACAATCATTCTGCCCGTTGACCGGACAGCCCATATTTGGGCACCGGTGTAGTGTCGAATTTTGACTCCCTAGTATCCTTATGATTAGGGTTAGGTGTAGTGATGGGCTTTAGGGGTAGGGACCAATAAGCTTAGGGTTAGGGGTGGTGTAGGGTTGGGCTTTAGGGATAAGGGCCAATCAGGTAGCGGGGAGTCACAATCTGGCAGGCAGTCAGATTTCGGCACAAAACTGAGAAGCTAAGAAAGTCAGTTTGAGAGTTATCCATTTCGTTTGTCGTGTGCAAATGCTATTTTGCTACCGTTGCTATTGACAGTTATTGTCCAACTGTTTGGGTTTGCTGACATCAAATTGCATATTTGCTTTATTCTTCTTACCTGTGCTGTTGATATGCTCTCCTGCTCCATCTCTGATTACAATGGTCTCCAAGTCTCGTTGAAGTACCAGAATGGCTAACATCGCTTACAGCACCTTTAAGCCAAAGGATGTGGAAATTCTCAATGTTGGAAATTGAGATTCCTTCAGAGATCAAACAAAAAGACTTTGGGTTCACCCAAAAATGAAAATTCTATCATCGTTTACTTACCTTTTTGTCATTTCAACCACATCTGTAGAACACTAAAGATATTAGACAGAATGCTGAAAGTGACCAGTGGCTATCAAGCTTTAAAAAGTATCATAAAAGTTCCATAAAAGTAATCCAACTCTTTAAGTTCTTCTAAAGCCATACAAATGCTTAAGTCCTTTGCTGAAAATATTGTCCTCTAAATCTCTGTCACATATTCAAATTTGAAGCGTTACGATCTGACAAATGTTGTAGTCATCCAATAAAGGCTAGAACTGTTCAGCCGTGATGTCAATTTACAGGCAAACCCGGAAGTCTGATTCGCTGAAAGCTGAAATTCATGAAAAAAAAAGATAATGGCATGAGTTGTGCAGAATGGTCGTTTATTCTTATTTCTTAAAAAATAAGCAAGGAAACAATTTTGTTTTAAAATAAATATTTGAAAAAGTTTTGTCCACCAAATAAGTCATGTGGCATAACCAACATGTAGGCTGCCATTTTATTTATTTTTGGGGGGGGAGAGGACCAATTACAACCTGCATATGATGGTTTTTTGTTTGTTTGTTTTTAATCAGATATTTTAATTTGTTTATGGAAAGGCACATCTTGTTCAGGTCCTATGGTTTTGCCATCGCTTTTGCCTCAATGTGCAATAAAAGTATTTTAACACTTTTCTTTGATAAATTTAGTCATTAAATAATTTTTATTTATTTTTTTTAGAAAATGCTATAAATGTTCTTCAAAAATGTATGAATCCAAAGTGGACAAAAAGATGATATTTCTACGAACATGTGTGTTTTACACTGGATTGAAATCTCACCTTTATCAATAGTCACAAGACAAGAGTCAAGTTAAGTTCAAAACACTGAAGTTTTGCATTGAATCATTTGGCAGACACTTTCATCCAAAAGCAATTTACAAAGCATTCATTCAAGGTATACATTTTATCATCTGGTGAATTCCCTGGCAATCAAACTACCACTTGAACTACACAGGAACGTTGAGGTTCCTGTATAGTTCAAGTAGTTCTCATTTTTCTCATTTTTGGGTGAAACAAATCTGACATTCTGATATATTTAGTTCCACTAAACTGAACAATTTCCTTTCCGTTGCCAACATCTGAGCAGCGTTCTGCACAAGTGGTTGAGGACGACAGTGAAAAGATCTTCACCAGACTGTTGCGCTCCATCGAAAGGAAGCACACTGAGGTGAAAGAGCTGATCAGAGGTGAGGAGAGGACAGCTCTAGGCCAGACGGAGAAGCTTCTAGAACAACTGAATCAACAGATAACTGAACATAAAAGAGGAGAGGCTGAGCTAGAGATGCTTTCAAACACAGAGGACCATATCAATTTCCTACAGGTGAAGTCCTGAGTTTCACACGGCTTTATTTGTGCTGAAGGCGATGATACTCCTCATGAGGAGCAATAGGGCTACAGCAGAAGAAAAGACGTCACATTATATAACCTACATTGTGTAGTCTGTTGGGGAATTTGGGCCAACAAATGGCAGGCTTTGTTCAGAATGGAATACTAGCGTCGGCTACTACTTACTAAACACTGCACTATATACTGTCCACTATTAAAAAAATAGTAGAATGTGAAGGTACACATTATGCAATGGTAAATGTTTCAAACATGCTACATTGTTGTCACATGATAAATCGTAACGCTGTATATGGCAGCTCTAGGAATGGAAGTCCCATCTTACAAAAGAGCCAATCATCTTTATAAAAGAGACGTCGCCTGTAAGTTTAATCGAGAACGTACAAGCGCATTAGCTGGACCAGCCCAAAAAACTAGAGTTTTGTAGCTTAATCTGAGCTAAAGGAATGCAATTTGTAATACCATTGTTGTCAGACTGTATTACTCCTTTGAAATACAGTATGTTATTTGTTCATAATCTTGACCAACTGTTTTGGAGATTTTGGTTTTTCCCTAATAATGTAGATATGAGCTGTACTTGTATCCATAGAAATTTGCTGTATGGAGACACTGAGTAACCTGACTTGCCTTAAATGGACTTTGGTTTAATTCAATGAGTGGTCTCCAGTTATCATCTAGGAAATAGCAATGGTTACTTCGCATTTTAGTTTAAAAATATTGCAGTGGTAACGGCATTGTGTAATAAAGTATTTAATAGCGTGCTAGTATGTAGTATGCTTTCAGTAAGGGAAACCTTTTCGATTAGGGCATATATGCTTAACCTCTACTCAGTAATACCTGAATTCAGCTGTCTCATGCTAATGTCAACTGTTTGAATCACCTGTGTAGAACTATAAAAATCTGTGTGCTCCTCCTGAAGTCGGGGGTCAGCCCAGCATTGACGTCCATCCATACTTCTCTTTGCTGATATTGAGGAAGGCTCTCACAGAGCTAAAAGAGAGAGTTACTGACATTTGTGACAGAGAATCAGCAAGAATATCAGAAATGGGTGAGTATAGACTGTCTTTTAAATCTCCACTTAATCAAATATAGCCAATATTGAAAAACAATCAGATCCCAAACGTATTAGAGGCTGCTGACTATGGGAGTCTAGGAGTGGCAATTAACAAAAATGCAATTAATTAAAAAAGACAAATATTTAGAATGAAGTTGTCATGTTCATAGTTCCTTGCAAAACATGTTAAACCCCAAAATGAATAATTTTAAATAGGAAAATGGATGAAGCAATTAGCAAATGTATTATTAAACAAAAATGCAATCAAAAAGTTTTTTTTTAATTTGTGTATGGTTTTATGGTTATTTACATTTTAAACATGAATTAGAATATTTTATTAAAATGAAAGTTCCAGTCCTGGACATTTTTACAAAGTTTTTGTAATGTTAAAATAAATAAATAAAAAAAAAATAATAATAATATATATTATAATTGGCACACCTAGTCCTTTATAGCTGACCATTTGTTTTGAATTTTATAGACATCAGCAGTGTTGATATACAAACTCACCTCATGACATCTGACACTTTTCTATTTACAGTTGATGAAGAGCACAATCAGTCATCTGAAAATATCTCGAGTTTACCAGTGAACTCTGAAACAGGTACTGAAACTCACATCCCTACAAGCGGGACAAAGCACATTAACTCACCCGTGTTTACATATGTAAGTTAAGATACTTCTGACATAATTCAACTCACTGACCTCTTCCAGCACGAGGAATATCACCACAAACTGAGCCGATGACTAGAGGAGATTTCTTACAATGTAAGTGTTATTTCAAATGCTTGATATTACAGCCAAACAGGAAAACCAAGATTTAAAAGGACAGACAGACAGATGGACGGTATATCAAAATATAAATATCAAAACTAAAGTATAGATAAATCAAAAAGATTTTATTAAATTTTGAACAATATATTTGCAAGATTTGACATCTGACACAAATTTGGGGAAGATCAAATAAAAGCTGTAGGATTTTGAAAGTATGTTTTTGAAAAAAATGGCAAAAGTAACCAGAGAGAGAGAATTTTTTTTTTCTATATGGTTAGTAAGATAAGCTAAAACATGCGTGAAAATGTGAAGGTTGAAGACCCCAAATTTGGCATGATCGCAAACTAAGGGAAAAAATTCACACGGAAATTTCACAACTTTTTACCACAACATTTAATAAGGTGCCATAGACCACTGGGAAGAATAATAAGCAGGAAACCAACAAGAACTGTGTAGACCATACGGTTAGAAATTTATAATCAAAACATGTGAAAATTTGAGCATTTGAGATAGAGACTCCAAACTTGGCATGATCAAAGCTGAGACTCTCCCCTGTGAGTGTGCCAAATTTCCCAACTTTTAACCACATGCTTTTATAAGCTGCCATAGACAATTGGGAAGAATAATAAGCAGGAAACCAACAAGAACTGTGTAGACCATACGGTTAGAAAGTTATAAGCAAAACATGTGAAAATTTTAGCATTTGAGATAGAGACTCCAAACTTGGCATGATCAAAGCGGAGACTCTTCTCTACGTGTACAGCAAATTTCACAACTTTTTACCAGTGTTCCATAAGCTGTCATAGACCATTGGGAAGATTAATAAGTGGAAAACCAACAAGAACTGTATAGACCATACGGTTAGAAAGTTACAAGTAAAACCTGCATGAAAATATGAGCATTTGAGATGGATACTCCAAACTTGGCAGATCAAAGCTAAGTCTCTCCCCTATGAGTGTGCCAAATTTCATAACTTTTTACCATAGCCTGTTTTATAAGCTGCCACTGAACCCTGGGAAGAATAAGCAGAACAAATATTAACGGATACTGTAGGTGCCTAAATACTTTCTGTACTAGGCCTCTAACAACACCTTTTAATGGCTTTCATTTCCGCTTTAAAACCAACAGATTGCCGTGATCTGACGTTAGACCCAAACACTGCCAACTCTTTCATCCGTCTCTCTGGAGACCATCGAGAGGTCACAACAGAACTGGAGCCTCAGTCATACTCTGATCATCCAGAGCGGTTCAGCAGCTGGGCTCAGGTCTTGTGCACAGAGGGTCTGTCGGGACGCTGTTACTGGGAGGTGGAGTGGGGAGGCAGTGGGGGAGTTTCCATTGGAGTTTCCTACAAAGGGATTCCAAGGACTGGAGGGAATACGGACAGAAAACTGGGATGCAATTCCAAATCCTGGAGCTTAGATTTCTCAGATTCTCTTTGTTTGTTCAGGCATGATAAGTCTAGAATAGAAATACACACTCCAATGCCAAATAGAATTGGGGTGTATCTTGATCACAGAGCTGGAACTCTGGCTTTCTATAGTGTTTCTTTAGCAGATGATAGTATGACTTTGCTTCATCAAGAGCAGACCACTTTCGCCCAACCCCTCTACCCTGGATTCTGGGTTGGACTTGGCTCCACTTTGAAACTCTGTCAAACTTTCAGTTTCTCAGCTTAGTAAAACAAAAACAAATGTGTGTGCTCTTATTTATTTATAAAGAAGATATTTTGTTACTGTTATGAACAGAATGAATTTTAAATCTACGGGATGAGGGGGCCTGGGTAGCTCAGCGAGTATTGACGTTGACTATCACCCCTGGAGTCACGAGTTCGAATCCAGGGTGTGCTGAGTGACTCCAGCCAGGTTTCCTAAGCAGCTAAATTGGCCTGGATGCTAGGGAGGGTAGAGTCACATGGGGTAACCTCCTCGTGGTCGCGATTAGTGGTTCTCTCTCTCAATGGGGCGCGTGGTAAGTTGTGCGTAGATCGTGGAGAATAGCGTGAGCTTCCGCGTGCGGAGTCTCCACGGTGTCATGCACAGCGAGCCATGTGATAAGATGCGCGGATTGATTGTCTCAGCAGCGGAGACAACCGAGACTTGCCCTCTGCCACCCGGATTGAGGTGAATAACCGCACCACCACGAGGACCTACTAAGTAGTGGGAATTGGGCATTCCAAATTGGGGAGAAAAGGGGATAAAAAATAAAAAATAAATAAATCTACAGGGCAAAATATACAGCACAACCAGTGCAGGCCAATTCCCAAACGAATGAATCTAATGAGCCAGTTCTTTTGAATCTATAGCATGACAGACACAGCACGACCAGCATAGTTCAATTCCCAAACAACTGACTCTTATGAGCTAGTTCTTTTTAGTGAATCAAAGACATACGTATTTTTACTGATTTACTGAATAATCGAACACGCAAGTGATGATTTTCGTCATGTCCAGGTCGAAATGAAATTAGAACTGCTACTGTGTTATGCAACGTTGTACTTGAGTCTCCCGAGACTTAAATCAGGCAGTACAGTTACTGAATGGTTGTTCATACAACAATGTGTAGTTAAAGATACACAAGTTTAGGTGTAGTCAATAACATTTTATAAAATAATAAATGCAAGAATGAAATGTTACATCTTTTTTGTTTTAGAACTTTTATTTAATGTATAGTTTGCATAAATTATTGGATTGCATCTATGCTTCTAAAAAGTCTATAAAAATAAACATTTTTACAAATGTATTTCTGATTTGTTTTATCGGCTCTGTTGAAACCTGAAATTACTGCATCACTTGGCAACAGGCTGCTGAGGGCAGTAACTGCAATAAGAATTGCATTTCTTATGTCCAAACAATTCTTCCTCAAAAGTACTAAGAGAATCATTAAAGAAATAGAATCGTTAAAGGAACTGTTCTATCATAATTCTCTCATTATTTACTCACCCTAATGCAGACAACTTTCTATACTTGCAGACTACACACATTTATATTATATATATATATAAGAATGTGAACATGGTATTTAACATATATTTAATTACATAAATGGAAACTGAAAACAATCAATGCATTACAAAAATAATTTGTGTTAAATGCATTAAATACCATAGGAAACATGTGTTAAATACAGTAGGACCAACATATGCATTCTTGGGGTAGTAATGCAAATTCTTTAATAATATAAAAAATATTCAACTAAATATATATATATATTTTTTTTAAAGTCAGTTCACAAGATAGACTCTTTAATTGAGAAATACTTGGAGATGCAGATCAAAAGACCACTTCATGCTGGGTCATTTTGACCACATATGTGTTTTAGGGTTAATCCATGACCATATTAAGGGGACACTTTGGGTGAGAAAGACCAAAAATGTATTTTAAGAAGTTCTTATTCACTATAAATATTTAGAATCCAAATCTTGTGAGAACTTGCGCTCATTAACGCACAACGGACATCAAGATTTTAAATGAAAAACTAACATAAGTTGGTTGAGTAAATAATGACAAAAAATTCAATTCCCTTTATATAGTTATACATTTCAAATATGGAGATGCATGAAAATTAAAATTTATAAAACCAGGACATTAATAAACAAATCAAAAATAACAATCCAAATAAAGACAGTCAACTGCAATGATTTTTGTTCATGTAACCGAACAGTTTATTGGTAACCGTGTGATATAAAAGCAGCAGTAACCCAGTGTGAGGTGTTTTTTGACACGAGAGGCTCAGATCTTGTTGAAAGCAGCAATATCAACACTCTGGATCTACAACATAATGAGTGAATTAAGTTTACTAAAAGCACAAAAAATCCTGTTTTACCCCAAAATGTAAATAAATAAAGCAAATTATAATTTCTTTTAAATGTGGGATGAAAATCACCCAAAAAGATTGTGCACTTACGTAGTCCTCAAACTGGGTGATCTCCTCCTCCAGAATGTCTGTTCCCACTTTATCATCTTCAACCACACAGCCGATCTGGAGCTTTTTGATGCCGTAGCCGACAGGAACCAGTTTAGAAGCTCCCCACAGGAGCCCGTCCAGCTGTATGGAGCGTACGCACTCTTCCAGCTTGGCCATATCGGTCTCATCATCCCACTGATCAATAAAAAGATGATATATTTGAAATTACAAGTGAGCAGAAAGAAATCGTACATTATACTTAAAAAAAAAATTCTGTGTGTTGTACGGATTCGTACAGGTTTGACATCCAGCAGGATGGAGGATTTGGCGATGAGGGCTGGTTTTTTGGCCTTCCTCGCTGCGTACTCCTTCACTCTTTCCGCTTTGATGCGCTCTGCCTCCTCGTCTTCCTCATCACTGCCAAAAAGGTCGATATCATCATCATCATCAGCACCACTGTGTTTCTCAACCTTGGGCTTCTGGGCGGGAGCAGCCTTCAAATGAAACCGTAACCAATTCAAAACCATAAATCAGTACATGACATTTATAAATTACCATAGAAGCACAGGCAGCCTCTAGAGAAATATTAAAGATGGTATCTCATCTACCTTGGTGACAGCAGCTGTCTTTGGAGCTGGTGCTTTGCTCTTCTCCAGCACAGCCATCCTGGACTCCAGTTTGGACAGCATGCTTCTTAGATTATCCACCACTGAAATAGATTCCACACTGATCACCGATTCAATAAGGCCATTAGAACCAACTGGACATTTAGGCCTTGTTTACACCTGGTATGAACATTAGTCTTGGTTGATCTGATCACATGGTCAGCCAAGACAAACTGCTGTTTTACTTATGCATCTCAAATGCATCTCCAGTGACCACCAGTGATTGGATTTTGTCAAGGTGAGTCTCTGATTTCATTACAATACACGTCATGTCCTACAGTTTTGTGCATGTACAGTATCTGGGCTACTCCAATTTTTTCAATCAGACGTTTGTTTTCTTCTAAAGCTGTACCTGGTTGGCAAAGTTTAAAGCCCTCGTTTTGGATAAATGAATACGTGTTATGCGAGTAGGTGGTCCTTCCCTGGTGGCCGGGACGCATTAGAAAACATAAGCATTTACATTACAAATCTGATGTAGCCATATGGATCCTTGACCATCAGATTGGATGACAATATCATTGAACAGTGTTCACATCTGTATTTACTACTGTCCACTTGTGATCATAGATGTTAAAATTATATATATATATATATATATATATATATATACACAGGTGCATCTCAATAAATTAGAATGTCGTGGAAAAGTTCATTTATTTCAGTAATTCAACTCAAATTGTGAAACTCGTGTATTAAATAAATTCAATGCACACAGACTGAAGTAGTTTAAGTCTTTGGTTCTTTTAATTGTGATGATTTTGCTCACATTTAACAAAAACCCACCAATTCACTATCTCAAAAAATTAGAATACATCATAAGACCAATAAAAAAAACATTTTTAGTGAATTGTTGGCCTTCTGGAAAGTATGTTCATTTACTGTATATGTACTCAATACTTGGTAGGGGCTCCTTTTGCTTTAATTACTGCCTCAATTAGGCGTGGCATGGAGGTGATCAGTTTGTGGCACTGCTGAGGTGGTAAGGTAGCCCAGGTTTCTTTGACAGTGGCTTTCAGCTCATCTGCATTTTTTGGTCTCTTGTTTCACATTTTCCTCTTGACAATACCCCATAGATTCTCTATGGGGTTCAGGTCTGGTGAGTTTGCTGGCCAGTCAAGCACACCAACACCATGGTCATTTAACCAACTTTTGGTGCTTTTGGCAGTGTGGGCAGGTGCCAAATCCTGCTGGAAAATGAAATCAGCATCTTTAAAAAGCTGGTCAGCAGAAGGAAGCATGAAGTGCTCCAAAATGTCTTGGTAAATGGGTGCAGTGACTTTGGTTTTCAAAAAACACAATGGACCAACACCAGCAGATGACATTGCACCCCAAATCATCACAGACTGTGGAAACCTAACACTGGACTTCAAGCAACTTGGGCTATGAGCTTCTCCACCCTTCCTCCAGACTCTAGGACCTTGGTTTCCAAATGAAATACAAAACTTGCTCTCATCTGAAAAGAGGACTTTGGACCACTGGGCAACAGTCCAGTTTTTCTTCTCCTTAGCCCAGGTAAGACGCCTCTGACGTTGTCTGTGGTTCAGGAGTGGCTTAACAAGAGGAATATGACAACTATAGCCAAATTCCTTGACATGTCTGTGTGTGGTGGCTCTTGATGCCTTGACCCCAGCCTCAGTCCATTCCTTGTGAAGTTCACCCAAATTCTTGAATCGATTTTGCTTGACAATCCTCATAAGGCTGCGGTTCTCTCGGTTGGTTGTGCATCTTTTTCTTCCACACTTTTTCCTTCCACTCAACTTTCTGTTAACATGCTTGGATACAGCACTCTGTGAACAGCCAGCTTCTTTGGCAATGAATGTTTGTGGCTTACCCTCCTTGTGAAGGGTGTCAATGATTGTCTTCTGGACAACTGTCAGATCAGCAGTCTTCCCCATGATTGTGTAGCCTAGTGAACCAAACTGAGAGACCATTTTGAAGGCTCAGGAAACCTTTGCAGGTGTTTTGAGTTGATTAGCTGATTGGCATGTCACCATATTCAAATTTTTTGAGATAGTGAATTGGTGGGTTTTTGTTAAATGTGAGCCAAAATCATCACAATTAAAAGAACCAAAGACTTAAACTACTTCAGTCTGTGTGCATTGAATTTATTTAATACACGAGTTTCACAATTTGAGTTGAATTACTGAAATAAATGAACTTTTCCACGACATTCTAATTTATTGAGATGCACCTGTATATATATATATATATATATATATATATATATATATATATATATATATATATATATATATATATATATATATATATTTATTTTTTTTTTCCTTAATTGTTTTGGACTGCATCTGTGTCATGCTGTCAATTACCACAAACAATTTCAAACTTGTCCCTCACTTAATAAAAAATGTATTAATGCTTCTACAATGAACATTTATGGGAAAATCCTTGTTTGTTTTCCCCATGCACTTCTTTGTACGTGAATAACTTGTAGTTAAATAGTGGAGATGTAGCGGTTCAGATAAGAGAATGAAATATCACTCAGAACTCTTCCAATTGTGCCTTGCCTTTATAAATTTGTGTTTTAAAATTATTCTGAATATGTTACTTTTTTATGTGATGCACCAGAATACATTACTGAATACATTTAAAGGGATAGTTCACCCAAAAATGAAAATTCAGTCATTGTTTACTCACCCCTGTGTTGTTATAACCACATAAGACTTACTTTCTTTTTCTTAACACAAAGTAAGAAATTGTGAAAAAAATTTGTGCTCAGTGATGTCAAACAATGGAAGTTTATGGTGACCATCTCTTCAAGCTTCAAAAGGACACAAAGTATAATTCAGAAGTCTAATAAATTATTCCATGAGTCTCATGATTGTTATGAAAGCATACGATAAGTTTTGGTGCGAAACAAACCAAAATCGAATGTATTATTTAGTAAAAAATGTTCACTGATCCTTATTCTCCTGTCCGCGTTCATGATAGGGCACAAGAGCTTTAGAGATCTTTGGACAAGAGCAACAGTTGTTATGCAGCACGAGCGAGACTGGGCGTTCAAGTGAAAACTCATTTTGTTTCACTTCAACAGGACCACCAGCGATATTAACAACAGAAAACACAGCATAGCTGCACACAAACCAGAGAACAGAACTTAAACATGTCTGAAGAGTTTGTAGTGGAAGAATAGATGCATTTCAATGTCCAGACTTATTTGTTTAAAGCAGAGTCCTCCATCAAACAGAGAGATGGGGCTGAAGGTACGGTCACACCATGTCCTACTCAAACGCTAAACGGCACGCAATAAAAGTTATCTGTTCTATGTTAATCAGAGTATTTTGTCCTAAGCAGCTGCGACAAGCAACGGGACATTTTGTCGATCGCTTGGTTTCTATATTTGCCGTTGCGCATGGTAACGTGACAGACTGTGTAATATGCGTATAGGAAGCGGCGGTACTTGTAGCTACCTTCAACCTCCTCCACAGTTTTTGATTGCAGACTCTGGATAAAACAAACAATGCTGGACATTAAAATGCATCTGTTCTTCCACTACAAACTCTTCAGACATGTTTAAGTTCTGTTCTCTGGTTTGTGTGCAGCTATGCTGTGTTTTCTGTTGTTAATATCACTGGTGACGATATTACTGCACCCAAGACTTTCACCCACTATTGCACTTGTGTATATGGTTGTGTGACAATAAAAAGTGATTTGATTTGATGATCCTGTTGAAGCAAAACAAAACGGGTTTTCTGCCCAACCCTGCTCCAATCCTAGCTTAGTATGCAGAGACAATTGTAAGCCATTCAGTACATAGGTTAATTTTCTTTAAAACTATAAACACTACATCTCTTTGGCATGATGAAAATTTCTTTGTTTGTGCGAATTTGGGCCAATTTGGTTCCTTAGGAGACCTGGCTGGAGTCACTCAGCACGCCCTGGGATTCAAACTAGCGAGCTAGCGAACTCCAGGGGGTGGTAGCCAGCATATTTTACCACTGAGCTACCCAGGCCCCCGAGTTTTCAGGGTTTCACATCGCTTTAACCTCTTTTCTTTTCTAAACACACACACACACACACACACACACACACACCTTTGTGCAGATTCTTGTTGTCTAGTTCTAGACTCTTCAAACGAGAGACCAGCTCACTCTGATCCTCAGACTTACTGGCATTCTGACTCTGAAATCAGATGGAGAAAACCTGAATGTTAGTAAATGATATCTCATAAAAAAAAATTAAAAAAAAAACTACATGCAAACACACCATGCAGGGTCATCCAAATGTTAACGTACCTAAAATGAAACAACCAGAAATCATATGGATGACATTTCAGATTATACTTTTAGTCTTTCTACTGTATTTAGCAGTAGCATGCTGTTTGTTTATGTGAAAGCTCAACTCTAAATGTGTGCATGAACATACACTTACCGACCACTTTATTAGGTACACCTCTATTCATGTGACTATCTTATCAGCCAATCGTGTGGCAGCAGTGCAATGCATAAAATCATGCAGATCCGGGTCAGGAGCTTCCGTTAATGTTCACATCAACCATCAGAATGGGGAAAAAATTGATCTCAGTGATTGAGCGTGGCATGATTGTTGATGCGGGCTGGTTTGAGTATTTCTGTAACTGCTGATCTCCTGGGATTTTCACACACAACAGTCTCTAGAGTTTACTCCGAATGGTGCCAAAAACAAAAAACATCCAGTGAGTGGCAGTTCTGCGGACAGAAACGTCTTGTTGATGAGGTCTATGGAGAATGGCCAGACTGGTTCGAGCTGACAGAAAGGCTACGGTAACTCAGATAACCACTCTGTACAATTGTAGTGAGCATAAAAGCATCTCAGAATGCACGTCAAACCTTGATGCAGATGGGCTACAACAGCAGTAGACAACGTAGAGTTCCACTTCTGTCAGCCAAGAACAGAAAACGGAGGCTGCAGTGGGCCTACCATTTGTGTGCCTCAGCAGAAATTGAGATTCATCAGACCAGGTAATGTTTTCTCAGTCTCTAACTGTCCAGTTTTGGTGAGCCTGTGCCCCCTGCAGCCTCAGCTTTCTGTTCTTGGCTGACAGAATTGGAACCCAACATTCTGCTGTTGTAGCCCATCTGCCATCTCACTGGATGTTTTTTGTTTTTGGCACCATTCTGAGTAAATTCTAGAGATTGTTGTGTACGAACATCCCAGGAGATCAGCAGTTACAGAAATACTCAAACCAGCCCGTCTGGCACCAACAATAATGCCACGGTCCAAATCAATGAGCAAATTTTCTCCCCATTCTGATGGTTGATGTGAATATTAACTGAAGCTCCTGACCTATATCTGCATGATTTTATGCACTGTAGGCACACAATTGACTGATTAAATAATGACATGAATAAGGTGTATTCCTAATAAAGTGGTCGGTGAGTGTACGTATGCATGTAACCTGTAATGTATACTCAACATGAAACAGCATTCAGAACTCATTTTACTAGTGGAAAAGGATTTTCAATCAGGAATGTTTTATATATATATATATATATATGACACCTTTTGTAGGGCAGGGATTTTATCCACTGCCAGTTGGATTTTGAGAAGGTCTCTACATGACACATGGCTGGAGGGAAGGAGTTGAAAAATAAGAGGGCTCGCTGACATCAGCCAAAATGGTTGTTAAAGAGGCAGAGCAAGTTATTACATTGTAATTAAAGAATCAAGCACAATAGGAATATAAATACGGACAATTTTGATTTCATGTTGACTATAATGGTGTAAATCCTACGAATATAAACACAAATTTCTAATTCTCATGCTTTCCACACAGGTGTGGAGTTAACCGCCCCACAGCACTTACGGTCTTCCTCTCCCGGGTTTTTTGAGGGCGAGAGTGCCCTTTATTGCCCTGCAGAGCAGTCTTCACCTGAGACATTCACATTTCACCACCACAATCAGAAAACAATCAGGAAGAGAGATCGAAATCACAAAAATAAAGTGCTATAAAAGTATGAGTTTTGCCTTTCGTTACCAACACTATAAGTTCAACACAAAAAAAAAAAATTAAAAGATATGAGAGGAGTTACCTGTATTCATTAGGATTTAAACTGGCTGTGGTCATCACATTACTGGTTGTTTTATTACTTTTCTGCTTTAACCTAAACTGAGAATTCTTATTTAATCACCCCTATGTTGCTACGTTTGTGATTTTTGTTTTTAGAGGAACTCAAAAAGTTACATACTGCAGCAGAATGTTTACAATGCCTTTTTTCCATACAAAGATGTGGATGGGGACCAGTCTGTCAAGCTCCAAAAAGGACATTAAATTTACATTGTTATTCACTGAAGAACTTCTGCCTGAGCTTTCTTGGCTGTGGTCACCATCCACTTTCATTGTATGGACAACAGCAGCCTATCTGATAGTTAATCAAAAGGTTTAAAGAAAATAAAAAAATGATTCAAGTGCATGCATGTTGATGTTTGCAATTTAGTCATGAGGTTTGCTTGCTTAAATCAGAGTCAGACCCAGAATACGTTAAACCAATAAGAGCATAAATCACAGACACATTATTACATCCTCGGGCAAACTGCAACCTGCTTCCTCTTACAATCTTAATGCAGACAGATGAACACAACACTGAGAACTCACTGTATGACAGAGCAGAGCACATACACTGCAAAAATGCACAAACAACTTAGGAAAGAGATGAAGCCAAATCCATTTGCATTACAGGACAGCTTGCTATAGCTACTTACTTTTAGTTGCACACATATACATTAGATATTTGAAATGATCTCTGGTTTTTAGCCAATCCAAGAACATGTTTTAATATTTATGCACATTTCTTCATGAATGGGAGGTGTGCAGTAGCTGCTGACAGAGGAACTAAATGCTACAGCACCAATGAAGGAGCTGCTATTTATTTTATTACATTTATTTCTCAAATGTAAAGGCCTTTTAAAAAACAACTTACACCCAGGGCACTGCAAACTTTCATCAGTCTGAGAAAAGTTTGCAGATTTGAAGCGAAATGCGATCGCTAATGTTTTATGCCAAGCACAACCCATCAAATAATTATGATTTACTTGTTTTAATGCAAAATAAAACAATATAAACATGGGGAATAGATTTTTAATGATAACTTATTAACCTTTAAAGACTCAGAGGTTGTTAATCGGTGGTATATCCATGCTATTTCAATTCCATTTAAAAAAAATAAAACATTAATAGCCGAGTTTGTTGTGTAGAACTACACTTCTAATGATCCTACAAGGAAACGATCAACCAATCAGAGAACTGCGGCTAACAAAGCGTGCCAAAAGAGCTCTGCACTTCTATGATGCACTGTGAATGACGCAACCATTGGTCTCCCAACCCTCCCAAGCTATTTATATCTCTGAATACTGTGCAATAAAATCGAAATATATTTTTACTATACTTATAACAACAACTTTAAATCAATAGTTATATACTGTATTTTTCCATTGTTTTTAAAACCATTAAGTCACTCGCAATGCTTCATGGGATTGTAGTTCACTCCCTCATGTAAGATGTTAAAGGGTCATGAAACCAAAAAACTATTTTTTTGAGATGTGAACAGATATGTACATGATGCACATCACTAAAAACAATGACAGCACTCATTATGTTTATTGTAAAGGATAAAGTGGTTATTTTTTTGTTTGACCCATTTTGTTCTTCCTGTTTCAAAAGGAAAGTTGAAGCAACGTCACAAAAATGAGGTACAGTATCTCACAGAAGTGAGTACACCTCTCACATTTTAGTAAATATTTTATTATATCTTTTCATGTGACAACACTGAAGAAATGACACTTTGCTACAATGTAAAGTAGTGAGTGTACAGCTTGTATAACAGTGTAAATTTGCTGTCCCCTCAAAATAACTCAGCACACAGCCATTAATGTCTAAACCGCTGGCAACAAAAGTGAGTACAACCCTAAGTGAAAATGTCCAAATTGGGCACAATTAGCCATTTTCCCTCCCCGGTGTCACGTGATTCGTTAGTGTTACAAGGTCTCAGGTGTGAATGGGGAGCAGGTGTGTTAAATTTGGTGTTATCGCTCTCACTCTCTCATACTGGTCACTGGAAGTTCAACATGGCACCTCATGGCAAAGAACTCTCTGAGGATCTGAAAAAAAGAATTGTTGCTCTACATAAAGATGGCCTAGGCTATAAGAAGATTTCCAAAACCCTGAAACTGAGCTGCAGCACGGTGGCTAAGACCATACAGCGGTTTAACAGGACAGGATCCACTCAGAACAGGCCTCGCCATGGTCGACCAAAGAAGTTGAGTGCACGTGCTCAGCGTCATATCCAGAGGTTGTCTTTGGGAAATAGACTTATGAGTGCTGCCAGCATTGCTGCAGAGGTTGAAGGGGTGGGGGTTAAGCCTGTCAATGCTCAGACCATACGCCGCACACTGCATCAAATTGGTCTGCATGGCTGTCGTCCCACAAGGAAGCCTCTTCTAAAGATGATGCACAAGAAAGCCCGCAAACAGTTTGCTGAACACAAGCAGACTAAGGACATGGATTACTGGAAACATGTCCTATGGTCTGATGAGACCAAGATAAACTTATTTGGTTCAGACGGTGTCAAGCGTGTGTGGCGGCAACCAGGTGAGGAGCACAAAGACAAGTGTGTCTTGCCTACAGTCAAGCATGGTGGTGGGAGTGTCATGGTCTGGGGCTGCATGAGTGCTGCCGGCACTGGGGAGCTACAGTTCATTAAGGGAACCATGAATGCCAACATGTACTGTGACATACTGAAGCAGAGCATGATCCCTTCCCTTCGGAGACTGGGCCGCAGGGCAGTATTCCAACATGATAACGACCCCAAACACACCTCCAAGACGACAACTGCCTTGCTAAAGAAGCTGAGGGTAAAGGTGATGGACTGGCCAAGCATGTTTCCAGACCTAAACACTATTGAGCATCTGTGGGGCATCCTCAAACGGAAGGTGGAGGAGCGCAAGGTCTCTAAAATCCACCAGCTCCGTGATGTCATCATGGAGGAGTGGAAGAGGACTCCAGTGGCAACCTGTGAAGCTCTGGTGAACTCCATGCCCAAGAGGGTTAAGGCAGTGCTGGAAAATAATGGTGGCCACACAAAATATTGACACTTTGGGCCCAATTTGGACATTGGTATATATAATTTGGTATACTCACTTTTGTTGCCAGCGGTTTAGACATTAATGGCTGTGTGCTGAGTTATTTTGAGGGGACAGCAAATTTACACTGTTATACAAGCTGTACACTCACTACTTTACATTGTAGCAAAGTGTCATTTCTTCAGTGTTGTCACATGAAAAGATATAATAAAATATTTACTAAAATGTGAGGGGTGTACTCACTTCTGTGAGATACTGTATATGCGTAAACTCCGAGTTATTATTGGTAGGACAGCACGCATTTACATCACTAGATTCTGAGCGTTTCTCTATATTATTCATGAGAAGGAACGCTTCCACCCAATCACAGTGCTCCTCATTCATGAGCTCACATTACAGCCACAGCGGAGAATTTAAACTCATGACATGGATGCCGCTGTCCACAAGCGCCTATTTACATCATTATTCTCCATGAGTCAGATAATGGACCACAGTTTACTCCATAACTGCACTGAAGCGAGCATGTTTGTCGGATGGCCGCTGTCGTGCTTCAAATATGAGGCAGTGGTGTATTCCAGGTGTATTTGGGGAGGCTGTTCTGTTTAGACAGCACCGATCGCATCTGGACGCCGTGCGTCTGATCATAAGCAGGACAACACGATGGCTTGTTCAAAAACAGAAGACAATGATGAAAACCGAAATCTCAGTCATGTCGACTCTATCTTTGATCTACTTTACATCAAGTTTCCGGGATTTAAGCCTATTGTTTACCGGTGTTACGTCGTCATGACAATGGAGTTAAAATACTAGATGTCTTAGAAGTCTTAAAGCAGTGCTGGTTTTGATGGGAATGTCTGCTCTAAATGCTGTTCTCATTTCATTCTTAAAAGTTTGAACAAAGTATCCAAATCCAAAAACTGTTCTATTGCCTTAAGACTTCACACTTTTGTCCCATTATTAATATACAGCAAAGTGCCCCAAACTCTTTTGTTTTCATCTCCACTCACTGTGTGTGTTTTTAGAAGTAGGTCTTGACCCCCTCCCATTTTCCCTCTTCCCACCCACAACACCCGCCCACATATTTTCCTGCCCAATTCGAGAAGTTGTTTCTCAGTCTGAGGTGTGAAAGTTGGGGCTCAACTAGGTGGGCTTCCTGACCCTTTAAGTAAAGTTGTCTTTTTGTCTGATTTTGAAATACTTTTTTGCTTCAAATCAAAGTTTGTAATGCTGTGATTCACCACAGAGCTGGTTGGGTTTTTTTTTTATGACCCTTATGAAGGATTTTATGAAATAAGAAAAAATAAATAAGAAAAATATTTCTGGAACCAAGATGGCTGAAGCACTCTATTAATCTGCCAATAGCATGGATATTAAGGTATAAATTCCTCCAGCATGCCAGCAATGATCCTGAGATTTGAAAGAGGTTCATGAATTATGCCGTTTTTGTGTTGTTTAGCACCCCATGTAGGAGACCATGAGTTTCCCCTAATTAGAAACTGCCTTTAGACAAATTCATAAACTATTTTACTCTATTTAGTTCTTTGGTTAAACACATTCATTCTGCTCCACACAGAATCACTAATCCATTACTACAGCAGTTGTTTTTGTCACTGCCATGACACCAAAGGGGCTCCGTAAACACAGTGTGAAAATAGCACAGATATATTTTTGGGAGGAGAGGGTTTGGATTGTAGCTGCAGCCTTAAGCCTTAATGGAATACATAGACAATAAATTACCAACTAAAAACTTTATTAGCCAAATAACAAATGGACACTGCATCTACATGCACTTTTGCAGTCAATTCAGGATGGACTTCATAGACACTTAGTCATTAATCTTATAGTTAAGTCAATATCCTTTAGTTTTAAACATTGTACACCAACACCTATTTAGTTAACTTAATTCATACATGACTTGTATTACACATAGATAACTACCATTGGCACTATATTCATGCTGTATAGCCAGACAGGAACTGGCTCCACCGAGCCTGTTTTTTTTTTTTTTCCACTAACAAACATCTTACGGTGTTTGGGGTTCCTTGCCACGGTCGCCTTTGGCTTGTTTTCTAGGGGCCTAAAGACAAATATATATATTTTTTTTAAAGTAATTTTTAAAGGCATGAATTCCAATGACATTTTTCAATTAACTGCTAAATGAGGACTTTTAAGTTAGGCATACTTGCTTATTGTTGCAGCATTTTGTTTTATTCTGTTCTAATTGCGAGTTTTATGGCTTATATGGCCCGGTTTTGTTTGTTGTTGATGATGATGATGATGAATAAATATATCCGGCAATTTCTTTTTTTATTTTGTACATCAGGGATATTACAATATTAGAGATCTCATTTTAGCCTTTGGTACACATCTTTGGTTTTGTGTCAATAAAGGGGTACTTGAGCCTTAATGATGTTGCTGCGGGGGTATTTATGGCTAAAAATGTTGGGAAACACTGGGATAAAGTATCAGAAATTTTTATTAAATTAGCTCTTTAAAGGAATAGTTTGCCCCAAAACTCAAATGACAAAAAAACAAAATATGACAAATACAGCACCATAGAAGTGGTCCACATGACTTTTATTAACTCTGTGCGAGGAACAAATTGAAATTTCAATCATTTTTCACTGATAATCTCCCCCTTCGCTTAAGCATTGGAATATCCAACAAAATGGCGCGTCAATGGCATTCAACGCGACATGCCATTGGTTGTCATTACATTTGATTTAAGAGCTAAAGCAAAGTAGACAAATTTTGTTTTGTTCATCACACAAAGTTATTGTGGTGCTTTTTGTCCATTTTGAAGCTTGACAGCCCCAGTCCTCTTCACTTTCATTACATGGAAAAGAGTGGCTATGATATTATTCAAAAATGCACCTTTTGAGTTCCACAGAAAAAATTCAGACTGGTTTGGAACAACATGAGGCTGACTAAATGGCACAATTTAAATTTTTGGGTGTAATATTCCTTTAAATGGGACCCGATGCAGAGCGACAGTTACTGAGCGTCAGTAAGAGAGACCATTTTCAGTGCACTCCAGTTAAAAGTGCAAGCAATTCAGTAGCGAGTATGCTTTTTCTTTCATATTTGGGGGGGTTTTGGAGGCAGTACTCACTCCGGCTAGGGATTGCTGGATATTCTGTCGGGCTTTAGCAATGTCCTGCAGGATGGCACTAGTATCTCTCTCCTGGAAGAATACAGCGGGGTAAAGAGGCCCATGTCAAACAAACCAGCAATAGGCAGAGGGTGAGCATGCAAGCAAGCAAGAAAACATACAAAGGCACATAGGTGCATATGCAAATGCTGTTAGTGCAGAACATTCAGCATATGAGGTGAGAGTAAATGAAAAGCAGGTATGAAAGATAACGCCTAGAAAAAAAGACCTTAGATAGACGTACAACAGTGGAGTACACATGAATTCATGCTCTAAGACTCTGCAACACTATTAGAATTCTGTCACCCTTTCTTTTTTTTTTAAAGAAATAGTTCACCCCAAAAAACAAATTCTGTCATTATTTACTTTTCACCCTCATGTCATTCCTTACCCGAATGCTGTTATTTTTACCATGGAAAATAAAAGCTAACTTTGAAGAAAATCCTGGCCACTCTTTTCCATATAATGAAAGTGAGTGAGGACTGGGGACGTTAAGCTCCACAATAACAAAACATACAGAAAAAAGAGAAAGGTAATGAAAAAAAAAAAAAAAAAGGACCAGAGAAAAAGTAATAAACAAACAGACAGACAGAGAATAAAAGAAAAAAGAAAGAGGAAAAAGTAAAACATACAAACAAAAACAGACAATACAAAAGAAACAAACAGAAAGAATAAAAAACAAACAAAAAAGAAACAGAAAAAGTAACAAAAACAAACAGACAGAGAATGAAAAACAAAAAGTAACAAAGAAACAAACAAAAAAACAAAAACGAAATAAAAATGAAAAAAGAAACAAACGAAGAGAAAAACAAAAACAAAAAGCAAAAAACAAAAGTAACAAAGACAAAATAGATAGTAAAACAAAAAATAAACAAAGAAAGAAACAGAAGAACCTCCATTTCTAAAGTATGTGGTAATGGAGAGCTTTTTCAAAATGCCAAAAAACACCGTTCAAGTGTAGATGTTGCCTAAATTGTCAAACACATTTGGATTAACATGAGGGCGAATAAAAAAAATGACACTTTTCATTTTAGGACGAACAATTCCTTTAAGACAACTATATACAGTAGTTTCCATTCAGCCTATAATATGTTCAGAGGAAATGCTGCGGTTTAACACCCAGGCCTCTAGGGGGCAGTACCTGTGGTGTCTGTGGGATGCCATTCTTGACCTCATAAAAGTGTCTCTCTGCCTCGTCATATCTGGACTTGTCAAACCAGATATTCTCCTGGGCGAGTCCCTGAAGTCCACTCATTGTAATCCTAAGAAATAACAAACAAGGCAGAAAGTTATAACAAGTGTGTTAAAGAACGTTGAACATTTAAATGTACAGCTTTAGAAAGGCTCAACTCAAAGTAAAACACAGTCAAAATTCAAAAGCTGCTCAAGTCTTCTAATGGAGTAATTGTGTGCCCATTCACAAAAGCATTAAAGCATACATATAAGCAAATACAAATCAAGCAGAGCAAGCAAAGCACAAACCATGTGTGCCAAATGCACACGTAAATATTTCCATTACTGTATTTCCACACATCATGGCAATTCGCACTGGTTCTGCAAATGTACTTTTGGTAATTCTCTTGAATACTAATTCTACTCATTTGTGTTTTAATACAGATGCATCATCAGGGCCATTTACTGGTGGCCAGACCAGCAAAATTTCACAGGAATGTATGTTCATCTCAAGTCGTTTATACTGTACCGATTTCATAGCAAAGGAATGACCATATGAAATTGTTTGGTGTGTAACAATCTCTATTATAACTTCCAAAGAAACCGTTTATTATTGTAATTGTTGTATTGCATGTTTCTGCATATTATTTTAAATGTTTAATAAAGTAGATTAAATTCCCATCATGTAATCCTCATTTTGTCTTTTATATTACAGTCTTATTGTTTGCAGTGTACAGGCCTACTATTGTAGTATTACAGTTCACTTGCATTGTCCACTGAAGCTGTAGAATGTATAAGTGTCTTCAATTAACTCATAACAGCCATATCACAAGTTTAAGCTATTTATATGATATACAGCAGTACAAACATTAATGTGTAGAGGATGAATAATCATATTTATCTTCCTCAAAGCAAGTAACATCTTGGTTATAAATGTTTAAACGAATAACTTATCAACATGAAAATAGCACGTCATGATGACTACGGCTCTTCAGGTAAAGATCTCAGAGTGATCACAGGCAAAGCAGGTAACCTCAAACCAATAGATTGATCCCTGCAGAAGATCAGTGCTGAAACAACTCACGTAAAATGTTCCTCCGCAAATTGCTTGCAATTTTAGGTTTCAACCACAGGTGTCGCCAGAGAGACCAAAGTTCCATAGTGCAGCGATTTCTGGGTGTACACTACAGAATTGGTTGTTGAAACATACCCTAACCCAGGACCCCCATAAGCCCAAATAATTTTAACTTTGGGGGTCCCCTGGTGTCTTTAAAACTAGAATACTAGAAACAAAACTAGATTTATTTTTTTATTTTTTTCCAAATGATTGTCAGAGTGGATCCTCATTTCCACCTCAAAATAATGGTGAGAAATAATTGTTCTTTGAATTATGATTGTTGGTACACCTAAATCAGTAACATAAAATCATCTTCAATCTTAGAACTAAACCATCGCTAGAGGTTACTTCATATGCGTGCAGTTAATATAGAGGTTGTTTTGCCAGTAGTTATCTAACACTACATGTTAGCTCACTATCAAACAGTTGTAAAGTTATCACATGGATGCTTTGCAGGGAAATATCTTTGTCCATTTATTATGATGTGCCCATGATGAGTGCCCTCCCTCAATAACAATAGCGAGGAAAAAATAATTCATTAAGGCATATAACCATGTAATAAAATGAGCAACATCTTATTTATAGCTCTAGCACATACTATGCATCTCAGCCATGGTGACCACTATTTAAATTCTAAAAATTATAGTCTTCTATTGAGCCCAAGGAGCTCTAAAATACAGACTGAGCCTAACATCTTACTATTGTCTTGCAATTCATTAAAATATTGAATTTACTCATTTTAATCAATATATAAAATGATCCTCTGAAATTTTTGTAGGGATTCTTGGGGAGTCGTATATGCGTCTAATGTTATTATTCAGTTAAACAGTCCCGTGCTTTGGCGGCTACCAGCATTTTTTCTGCCGCCCTGAACTCTTTTCTCTAACCGTGATACCATCAGCTTTCATTAGACTCATTAGATTTGTTGCATGAGTGCCAATGCAGTGACACGATCAGAGATATAGTAATGAAAGTACTGTAGTACGGAGCAGAGAAACCATAGTGAGTTTCAGCAGAGAATTGAGCTTGAAAGAATATGAGGCAAGAGTGAAACTATTTCAAGCATTGGACATCTCCTACACAAAAGCTCAGCTGAATCAGGTAAACAATTTTTGCTATGTTTGTGGTCAGGTAAACATCTGATGCCCTGTCATATTGTTTAAAACACCCAAGAGAAAGAATTGTAATTTGGGTCGTTGTAAGGGGACCCCCCCAAGAGCTCTAACTAAATTCGAACACTGCAATGACCTCATTCACTTCTAACCTATACGCCCATGACAACGCTAAATAAAGGCATCAGACTTGCTAGAATTTTAAGACTTATGCATTTCAATTTCATAACAAAATTCCATCAAACTGAATTGAGTAACCTTTAACAAAAAAACAAACAAAACAAAACAAAAAAAACCACTAAATATTTTAAAGTTTTATTAATTTCATTGTTAAAAAAGTACACAATTGAGGAATTGTTATGAAATATTTTTTGTGTAGTAAATGCTTATAGGAAGCTTTCAAAATCTATGTGGAACAGGAATACAGGGATTTTTTTTTTTTTTTTTTTTTTAGATTATTTGCTGGACAATTAGTTAATACATTTTCTTGATTTTAAGTTTAAGAACTAAATATAATTTTAAAAAAACGGAAGTTCAATAATAACTTTCATCCTATGTATACAGCTTGGTGTGTGAATGACTGTGTACGCAAGCTAGACCCTGATTATATTGCACTCGCACACATTTTTGTTGGATGCCATGATTTGTGCCAGTCAGCTCATCACTTGTTGAGTAAGGATGTAAGAGGATGTCACAACAGTCAGTCTCTTCAACCGCTAAAAATCCTTTATTTAATTTTTGCCGACACAGACTGTAGACAATGGGACAGACTGTGTGCTAAAGCCCCGATTAGTTTCAACCAGCAGTCAGTGGTGACACAAACCACCTAGGAGACTTTTGATATGAGGAAATACATTTACTGAAAATACAATCCATAAACAGCTCAAATAAAACCAACAAAAACACACAAATTGATAAGTGAGAAGACGAAGGTTTCTGATAAAATAAAAGGTAAAAATTAAAGGTGCACCGATCAGGAAATTTGTGGACGATTTCTTTTTTTACACTAAGATTGGCCGATACACGATTTTGTTTTAAAGTGCACTTTGCCACAATTTTGCAAGTTATATTGTGCAATTATACGTTTATCCCGAACACAGTAAAATTACGGTAACACTTTATAAAAAGGTTTCATTTGTTAACATTATTTAACAACATTACTGTAAGTTCATTAGTTCATGTTAACTAATATTAGTTACATCATATACTATTAAATGTTTTTAAATCAAACATTGTATTAGTTAACGCACTATGAACTAACATGAACTAACAATGAACAATTGCCGTTTTATTAACTAACATTTCTGTACAATTAATAAATGTTGTAAAAATATATTGTTCATTGTTCATGATACCTAATGCATTAACTAATGTAAATGAATGGAACCTTTTTATAAAGTTACCAAAATTACATTAAAACTACATTGTGAACTGCTAACATTGTTTTGAAACCGTTATGAATAGTTCTGTTGTCAATATCAAAAGGTCACTGTGACATACTGGTAAGCAGTAAAAACCATGAGAGCATCACACACAGTAGAGATACGTTCAAAAATAAGAAAAATATATCCATTACAAGCTCTAAACCTGCTCCAGTGAGAAATCATTAATATCTATGATATGTTTACTGTCTTTGGCATTTTGCTGTAACACAAATTACTAATTATTAAGCAAATGCGTGAAGATGCCATTATGTGCCATTATGGTTCAAATGTAATTGCTGTGATTAGCGGTAATGTGACCAACATTAATCTGATTTAAATTGGGATCCTCACAGAATAATGCTGAGATGAGTGGCTGATGAGATACTGAGAGCACCTGGAGAGCACGCATGTTTGATTGACACCGCGAGTGAGCATATTGGAGGTAGTGAAGCTGAAAGTATTCCAACAGTCTCTATCGCTCAACACAACGTCTGATTGTCACGTCTCACTTTATGTCACGTATACTTAGATTTGTATACGCATGTTTATTTTTTGTTTAATTTCTTCTATACCCGTTTGCAGTCACTTTATCCTCTCCGTGCTCACAGGGCAGTGAGTCAGAATTACTTCCGTAACGACTCTAGAAAATGGGCAACTTAATATTCTCACGTTGCATTAAGTTTAAATTCATGATAGTTTAAATTTGTGAATCATTAGAATTGCCAACAATTCACCCTCCAGAGGCCACACTGCCATGCATCAAGATTATTCGCTCATTCATTAGAGTAGCAGTGTATGTATGATTCCCTGCGTGCTGCAAAAAAAAAAAATCGGCCCTGATTCTAGGCACGATTGGTCGATCGCAGATCACATACTTAATATGAAGATTGGCCGATTGATCGGTGCACCCTAGTAAAAATACAAGTCAACTGTCCCATGCCCCTAAGCTAGCCATACTTGTCCCTTTTCTGAGGGGCGCGTTCAGACTCAGAGTAGACTCTCTTTCGGCCACTGTTGGGGGCCTTTTGAGCAGTCTTGGGTTCAGACGATGAGCGCTGGTGGTTCAAACCCCGCTGGCGTTCCCGTGAGTTAAAGGAACGTGTATGTGTGTATTTCTCCTCCTGTTGGTATTGCTGACCACCATTCCTTTTAGCCCTAAAGACCAGGGTGCGAGGAAATCGTTCTTTTGGGGAGGATGAAATGGGAGGGGTTCCAGACCCGGAGCTCAACAAGGTTTGATAGGCATTGTCGGCTTGCTCATATATGCTGCGGTTGAACCAAGTCTTCTCACCTCTAATCGCTTGGGAGGTTGCATCATAATGGAAATGACCTTTTTCTTCAGAACCCTGATTTTCAGACCGGAATGAACGAGTGCGTTTTCTCTTCTCGTCATTTGAGTGTGGCGGGTCAGGCCTGATCCTGGTCTGTTCTTGTTTAGTAGTTTGTTCTTTTACTCGAGTCCCGCTTTGGTTCTCCATCCTCTAGCTCAATTATAGCATGTGATAAAGGAAAAACAAAAAAAGAAGATGCTAAGGAATTAGTTTGAGCTGATGTTAGAGATATAGTACATTAGGCCAGAAGTGGAAACAACCAAGCACATCCAAAAGCCTCGCAAAACAGCCAGGTCACAATCAGCAGAAGCCAAAGAGTTCAGGAGGCAAACTTCTTACAGGGATACAAACAGAACTGTATCAGACTTTTGTATCATTACAAAGAAATTACTTTAAATTCAGACTGGCAGTCATTTCAAGGTGGAATCTAGTGTGATTTTAATAAATAAAGTATTTTCAAGAATGACTTCGATTGGATAAGTGTATGTTACCCCTTTTATAAATCCAAATACACCTTGCCCTAAAAACAGAACAGCAGGGCAGGTAAAATATAAAATAAAAATGACAGCCCATATACAACTAATCAAACACTGCTACAGTCACACAAAACTACAGTCATGGACAAATAAGACTGTCCGAGCGGATAAAAATGAGAAATCTTTAAAAAAAAAAAAAAAAGACGACTAGTAAGATTTAATTTTTGTTCTGCAAGATTTTTCACAGTTTCTTCTAAATAAATCTGAATGCTATAAAATAAGTAAAACCTAATTAACTTTGTGACATTGACAACAAACAACATAATGTTTTTAGATCATGAACGAGTAATTATAAGTAGGAACTTCAGACTTACAAGAAGTTACCAAACTTAAAATCAACAATAAAAGCAGTGTAAATAAAATGCCAAGCAGTGAAACCATGCAAGCTCATTAATTACCCAAACTCATTGCATGCTGGGAACACTAGTTTCGAGCTAAAAAGCCTCGCCATCTGTCTAAATACCACCATGACCAGAGGCATAGTAAAACAAGGATAAATACTGGAGATGCATTTGGAAGATGGAGACAGCTTAAACAGTAAAATTATACAATACATTAAAGAACTGAAGAAATATGCAGGTTTATTCTTTAACTTGATGTCTGTGTTTCACATGATGCTGTTGATTACCACAAACAATTTCTTCTTGATCCTCAAGTGTTTAACACACTGAAAAGCATGAAGAGACTTACAATGGAAGTCTAGCAGGCAAGACAGCAGAACTGCAACTATAACCATAACAAGACATTAACAACGAATGCCACTGCATGTATAACAGCACAATTTGAAGCCAGAATAAAGACACTCCAAACTACCACTAATCATCCTTAATTACAGCGAATCCATTAAACAGGCTTAACAAATCATGCGGCGCATTTCCCCACTCACCTGCTAAGGCGTTCAGAGAATAAAAAGATGGAGATGGGGGCTTTTCACCTTCCCTTTAACGAGGAGCAATTAACCATTAGAAAAGATGACAAAATGTTACCAATACTTACAAAAAGTTACTGTGAATGTACCATGGTTCAGTAATAGTATCAGACTGTTTGATTACCATATTTATGTAACATGGAATTTAAATGGTATTGCAAGGTACTGTAAAGAATGCCATGATATTACCATACTAGTGTCCAAAAAGTCATGGTAACACCATGGTTCTTTTTGTAAGGGAAGAACTAACCTGTTTAGCACTTTTATTTTTGTTAAACAGGTTAGTATGACAGAGAGGGGGACCTTACACAATAGTCCTAATCCTGGTGCATTCATAGATGTCACAACATTGATTGCGCAACACATCAAAACAAGGGGGAGCCGATAATTTTAACTTACCGGACCATTAGGCTTCATTTCACATACAGAGATAAACCTATCACACAGGAAAAAACTAAGACTCACACGTGCTCCCTGAATGATGATAATGCTATTGTTGATACGTCAAATTTTGTCAAGAAAAAAATGGCATTAACGCCTGGGCGGCACCCCCACTTCCGCGATCCATATGTCACAATATATAGAAAGAATTGAAAGAATGTTCTCAGTTCAGTACTCCAACATTTATACCATCCTGTCGATTACCACAGAAATAAATTCTACTCTACCAACTAGGGTATCTCATCTGCAAAAATGTATCAGCCAATTATTGATCAAATAAAGACCACTGGCATATCGGTTATAACCATGAAAACAGCCAAATAAAAAAAAACAATGGTTTATTAGTAACACACTTTGTAAAAACTTATTATTTCTGGTTTGTGCATTTGAATTCAGAAACCAGAAATAATTATAGCCACAAGAAGGGTTGGCACTCCAAAGAACATGTAATACTTTCCCGTTCTCACATTAATGCAGAAAAACCATTAACGGACATGACAGTTGTGAAAGCAACACAACCTACAGGCAATATGGAGGGAAACCATCCAAAACACTTTGAAACCAGCAGATTTTAGGCCTTTTGGTCCATGTACATTTTGATTGTTTAACTTTCAATTTGAAAAGAAATGGAGGAGAAACGAGAAAACAACGTGTTTATTCATTTTTCAGTTTTTTCGAAAAAACATGAATTCGGCTTGATTTTCATTTTTTTGAGTCGTGGGTAGGAAATGGATAAACAGCTTGAATATTTGATTTGCACATGTGGGTGGGCATGAAATGTCCCTTTCCACTGATTGGTAAACCCGTGCCCTCATCAGTTCTTCCTCAATGCTGTGCGACAGAATAAAAGTCCACCGCTATTACAGTTGTACGGATTCTCAAAGTGTTTGATCGGCTGCTCAGATTTTATTGCAAATACATATCTCTCTCTCTCATCAAACATCCAGACTAAGGAGTGCCTGTGACAAACCGTACTAGTCAGGGCAGGGTCTAGACAGGGGTCTGTGCCAGATTTCTTCTGTGTAGGCATGGGTACGGCAACCTATACGCGTGGCATAAGTTGCATTTTAGAAATGGCCTATTGATGTCCCTCGCATCTACACGCAAAATTACCCCTTAGTCTACTTAGTTTTATTTAGCTGTCAGCTATCAACATCTCTCAAAGTGCACGAAGCTACGCAACCCAGCGTGACCCACAGTGCGGAGTGGACTGTGATTGCAATTATACTATCTCTTAGTATCCACCGAATTTGTGACCTGTTTTATCCCTTCCATACCTCAGATCAACCTGGGACCTGATTCCACCCCAACTCTTCAGTATTCCTCAATCTATCTGTTATGAAATGTAATGTAAAAATGCAATTGCAAAATAAACATTCTTTTCCAACTACATTTTGTTTTACAAATATTGTATAGGGTCGCTAGAGACCCAAGACAGAGTAGTAGGCCTAATATATTTTTGTACATCCATAAATCATATCACATTATTTTGATATAAATCACATTAATCCATATTTATGTGAGTTTATCATATCTATTGTTTTGCTTACTGTTCTATTTTTTTTTCATGCTTAGTGCTTACACAAATGAGTACTCTACCATATCAATTTTCAGCGCCGCAACGGGGAATGTCCCTTGCGTGTATATCATATCCATATATTTGTTCCTCAAGATGTCACTGTTGTTTCAGTGATTGACTTGATTGACACATGAATTCGATGTTGAAGCAAACAATAATGAAATTATCAACAAAATTACTTTCATTAAAAAAATGCTCCTGTCTTGGTCTTTTTTCATTTTCCACACATAGACGATACATTTGGAATAATAAGTATATTTTGTTAATTCCAAGTCCTTATTTTTTGATAAATGTTTCTCTGATAATATAATTTTAGTAATTTAAAGGGTTGTGTATTATTTAGTATCTTTATCAAAATTAAAAATTCCAATTACTCCAAAAGAATTTGCTGTGGGGAGACCAGGAATAATTGTAACGCTTAATAAATGTAACATTGAAAATAACTTAAGGCACAGTGCGCACACCGCACCCATTTCATGCACTTTGCATAAGCAATTCAAATCTCTAGCCCCCCCCCAGACATAACGGAGAGTTGCGTTAACAATAGACACCGATGTAAAAAATAAAAAAAAAAACCTATTCGAAACTAGTTGTCTTATATAAAAATGTCTTATGTCATTTTTGTTTTTAAGGTCATAATTTTATCTATAGTAAATCAAATCATACTTCATTTTAAACAATTATCTCTCCTTCAAAAGATACATTTGAGTTTGTGTAGTTTTCAAGCCTGATTTAATAGCAATTTTACCAAATGTCCGCAAACTTCCTGTCTGCATGAATGTAATAGCCGTTACTGTTATTGCATACAACCTAGCATACACTTGCCATAACTGTAAATATTTCATAAAATATTACATTAAATGTGAGATTTCGATCTACTGTTATATTTTTCATTGCTATGCATTGTTTTGGAGCTTTAAGTTTAAATAAATTAACAAAATGAATAACAAGAATGCTTTTGTTTGCTTTGTTTACATGTGTTGTGAATGTTACAAATAAAGTTGCCTCATAATCTGAGGATTTGTCTAGAGTGATGATGTGTTTTACTCAAATTATAATGCTTTTTTTTTTTTTGTTTTTACTATTACAGTAATCACAGTCCCTGTTACAATTACACAGCATGGGTGTTATGAATTTAACATCGTGATCTAGTTTAATTGTATCTTACTTGGTTAAGTTAAAAATGTAACTAATACAGGTAAAGAGAGATGACATGTCAAAGATGTTTGAGGCAAACTTTTACAGCCATAGGCTAAACTTTTTCTGAATGGGCAAAACCCAGAAAGTTCCAATCATCCCTGTTCTCCACACAGCTAATTCTTTGAGTAATTGGAATGTTTTATTTTAATAAAGATACTGAATAATTTAACAAAAACCCTTAGCCTAAATTACTAAAATTATATATATTTTTTTATAAATGTTTCTCTGATAATAAGGACTTGAATTTAAACAAAATATAGGCTACTTATTCCAAATGTATCATCTATGTGGGGAAAAGTTGTTCTTATCAATTAAAAACCAAGAAAGGGGCATTTTTTTTAATGATAATTTTTTTTTTGCTTCAACATCGAATTCATGTGTCAAGAGTGTCAATCACTGAAACAACAGTGCCACCATGAGGAACAAATATATGGCTATGAAATACTTCCGTAACACACAAGTGACATTTCCCGTTGCTGTGCTAAAAATTTTAAATGGAAGAGCACTCATTAGTATAAGCTTTAAGCACAAAAACAAAACAAAAAAACAGAGCAATATGCAAACCAATAGATGTGTTATGATAGTAAATTTACATAGATACGAAATAATGTGATTTTATATCAATTTAACGAGATGAAATATGATTTATGGACGTGCAAATATATATTAGACCTACTACACTATTTCGGGTCTCTAGCGACCCTATACAATTTGTGTAAAACAAAAAAAAACATGGTTAGAAAAGAATGTATATTTTGCAATTGCATTTTAACGTTGTACTATCCATAACAGATAGATTGAATAATACTGAAGAATTGGGGCATTGTGAAGTTGAGGGGGTGGAAAAGGGGTGGAATGATGTCCCGGGTCGCTACCGATCTGAGGTATGGAAGGGATAAAACGAAGTAGACCATGGGGTAATTTTGCGTGCATATGCGAGGGACATCAATAGGCTATTTTTAAAACACAACTTATGCCACGTATATAGGTTGCCGTACCCATGCCTACACAGAAGAAATGCTGATGCAGTTACCAATGCCAGCGCATTTGGTGACGCTAAAGTACAGAAAGCTGTTTTCACCACCAACATTAAATGCCGAAGCAGCCAACATAATTTTGCTGAATGGCTAATGTCACCTTTGTGTGTTATGTCATTTTATAACATGTATCATCATTTAAATGTAACAGTATCATGACACAACAGGGTGGACAAATCGAGGGGCACACAAAATATACAGTTCATTCAGAAAGTATTCAGACCCCTTCATTTTTTCACATTTTGTTTTGTTGCAGCCTTATCCTTAAGCCTTATTTTTTTCACATCAATCTACACTCCATACCTCTTAATGACAAAGCAAAAACCAGATGTTTGATAAATTAAAAAGAAAAAACTGAAATATCACATAAGTATTCAGACCCTTTGCTATGACACTTGAAATTTAGCTCAGGTGCATCCCTTTGTCTGGATCATCTTTGAGATGTTTCTACACTTTGTTCGGAGTCCACCTGTGGCAAATTCAATTGATTGGACATTATTTGGAAAGGCACACACCTGTCTACATAAGGTCTCATGGCTGAAAATGCAGACTAAAAACCAACCCATGAGGTCAAAAGGAACTGACTGCAGAGCTCAGAGACAGTATTGTGTCGAGGCACAGATCTGGGGAAGGCTATAAAATAAAATGTCAGCTGCACTGAAGGTTCCCAAGAGCACAGAGGCCTCCTAAATTCTTAAACAGAAGTTTGGAACAACCAGGACACTTCCAAGAGCTGGCCACCCGGCCAAACTGAGCAATAGGGGAGAAGGGCCATGGTAGAGTGGCCAGACAGAAGCCTCTCCTCAGTGCAAGACACATGACAGCCCGCTTGGAATTTGCAAAAAAAGCACCTGAAGGACTCTCAGATTGTGAGAAACAAGATTCTCTGGTCTGATGAAACGAAGATTGAACTGTTTGGCCTCAATTCCAAGCCTCATGTCTGGAGGAAACCAGGCACCGCTCATAACCTGCGCAATTCCATCCCAACGGTGAAGCATGGTGGTGGTAGCATCATGCTGCGGGGGTGTTTTTCAACAGCAGAGACTGGGGGACTGGTCAGAGTTGAAGAAAAGCTGAATGCAGCAAAATACAGAGATGTTAATGAAAACCTGGTCTAGAGTGCTCAGGACCTCAGACTGGGCTGAATGTTTACCTTCAAACAGGACAATGACCTTAAGCACAGAGCCAAGACAATGCAAGAGTGGCTTATGGACAACTTTGCGAATGTCCTTGAGGGACCCAGCCAGAGCCCGGACTTGAACCCAATCGAACATCTCTGAAGAGACCTGAAAATGGCTGTCCACCAACGGTCCAATCAAACCTGACAGAGCTTGAGAGGATCTGCAGAGAAGAAAGGCAGAAAATCCCCAAATCCAGGTGTGCAAAGCTTGTCGCATCATACCCAAAAAGATTTAGGCTGTAATCGCTGACAATTGTGCTTCAACTAAGTACTGTGTTAAGGGTCTGAATACTTATGTCACTGTGATTTCTATTTTTTCTTTTTAATAAATTTGCAAATTCAAAAATCTGGTTTTTGCTGTCATTATGGGGTATGGTGTGTAGTTTGACATGAAAAAAATAAAGCATTTTAGCATAAGGCTGCAACATAAAATGTGAAAAAATGAAGGGGTCTGAATACTTTCTGAAAGCACTGTACAAAGAAATACCATAACTGGCATGAAGGACTTAAATGTCACCGAACTGTAGGTATGACCCACATACAAGCCTATAAAACATGTAAACAAACTCACCGTAAATGGCCAAATGCTGTTCAGGGTCGATGGGTTCGCGGTACTTAGTTTGAGAACGGATCAGCAAGGCTGCCACAAGCTGAAGTCGAAGTCTTTTTTTATCCCGCTTGCTACTACTGTGATTCCATAGTTGTTTTGCAAACTTTTAAAGTAGTTCTTCCTCCGTCAAAGGCTCCGTACTGAGGTAATTGCTTGTCAATTAACGCCACCTATTGTAAAGGTGTAAATGTGCTAACTGTGAACATTTGTCACTTTCTATGTAAGAGCCATTTGTCAGCAATTCACTTCGCATAACCGTACCGCCTCCAGTGTGAAAAGGCCTTTTGACTTATGAAACATCGGTATGATATTCATGAATGCTGCATGATTGAAATAAGATTGAAAATCACAATATAGCCTTGCGTGATTGCTAAATCTTAAAAGGCTGTGTAATTATAATTAATTAATTATAGTTTTATTTATTTATCACACATTATACATTTGCACATATACAGTGAAATTCTTTTTTTCAGCTAAGCTGGGGTCAGAGCGCAGGGTCAGCCATGATATGGCGCCCCTGGAGCAGATAGGGTCAAGGGCCTTACTCAAGGGCCCAACAGTGGCATCTTGGCGGTGCTGGGGCTTGAACCCCCAACCTTCTGATCAGTAACCCAAAGCCTTAACCGCTGAGCCACCAATGCCCCTCATGAGCCCAAAGCCGCCGCAGAGCCAGCGGTAAAGCCACGCAAGCCATGGCCCAAACGAAGGCAAATATGCATTTCCCCCAATACATCATCTTCACTCTGTAATCAGCAAAATCAGGGAAAACAAGGAAACGCTTCTGTTAGTTGCACCGAAATGGCCCAACCAATCCTGGTTCCAGGAGATGACAGAATTGTTGAACAGTCCCCCTGTGGGAAAGACCACTGAGGAGGGACCTCCTTTCACAAGCCCAAGGCACGATTTTGCATCCCCAGCCAGAGCTGTGGAACCTACACATGTCGCCCCTGAACAGAGCACATCGAACCAGCTGGAACTGACCCAATCAGTATTAAACATTTTACAGGCCAAAGTGCCATCCACGAGACGTCTCTATGTGCTCAAATTGCAGGTGTTTGCAAACTGGTGCTCTTCGCGCAACGAAGACCCAATCAATTGCTCCATAGGTGAAATACATTTCTTCAAGGGCGATTAGACACTGGTCTTACCCCATCAACGCTTAAGGTCTATGTAGTGACTATCTCTGTGTTTCATGCCCCAGAGGCGAGCTCCTCTATATATCAGACACAATCCAATCATTAAATTCCTTAAGGGAGCGAGGCGGTTAAACCCCCCTCACCCCGCTACGGTGCCGACTTGGGACCTAAATTTAGTGCTGAAAGCACTTACAAGCTCCCTGTTCTAACTTTTGGAATCTGTTGAGCTACGCATCCTTTCATTAAAGACCACATTTCTGGCCTCATTTAAATGGGTGGGTGACTTGCAAGCACTGTCAACTGACAGCTCATATCTGGAGTTACATTTACATTTAATCATTTAGCAGACGCTTTTATCTAAAGCGACACATATGAGACACACAGCAAGCAATTTGTCATACAAAGTTTAATGACATCTGCAGTATAGGACTGCCAAGTTCTCACAGTGGCTGGACTAGTAAAGATGCTAGCACAGAAGAAAGAGACATTAAGTGCATGTTGAATGCAGTGGTAAGTACTATTAGTGTGGGTTGGTTAAGTGCTCGTGGAACAGATGTGCTTTCAGCTGGTTCTTGAATGTTGAGAAGGTAACAGCAGATCGTGTGGAGGTTGGAAGTTCATTCCACCACAGAGGAGCAGAGAAACTGAATGATCGTGAAATAGACTTTGAGCCTCTTTGTGATGGGACCACCAGGCGTTGCTCATTTATAGACCGCAGTGAGCGAGTTGGAGCATAGACCTGTAGAAGTGAATTGAAGTAAGAGGGTGCGGTTCCATTGGCTGTCCTGAAAGCCAGAGTCAAAACCTTGAATTTGATGCAGGCAGCTACAGGTAGCCAGTGGAGTGAAATCAAGAGTGGGGTGACATGAGCCCTTTTTGGCTGATTGAAGACCAGATGTGCTGCTGCATTCTGGACCATCTGCAGTGGCTTAACTGTGTTAGCTAGAAGGCCAACCAACAGAGCATTGATGTAGTCCAGTCTTGAAATGACCAGAGCTTGGACCAGGAGCTCTGTAGCATAATTCAGACAAGAAAGGTCTGAATTCCTGATGGTGTAAAGCGGAACTCTGCAAGACCATGCAGTTGATGAGATGTGTGCAGTGAAATTAAGCTAGTCATCTACCACCACTCCCAGGTTCCAGAGTTCGGACAAAACCTTTCAAAAGCCCTGATTAAACCTAGAAAAGGCTACGTGCCTAGGGTTTTATCAGTACCCTTCAGGGCTCAGGTGGTCCGTTTGAAAGCCTTCTACCCCCCACCTTTATTTCAGACAAGGAACGGTCAATGCATTTGTTATGCCATGTGTGGGCATTACTCACATATTTTGAACGCACCTGCCAGTTTCAACTGTCGGACTAGCTCTTTATTTGTTATTGAGGTCGCACAAAAGGCATGTCTGTCTCCAAACAAAGGCTCTCACACTGGATTGTAGATGCGATCGTCCTCACATATGAGTCGCAAGGCATAAATTGCCCTGTCGGATTAAAGCACATTCAACTAGAGGCATGGCATCATCATGGGCATGGACAAACAATGTGTCCCTACAGGACATATGTTTGGCAGCAGGATGGTCATCATATAATACGTTTGCGAGGTTTTACAACCTGGATTTAAGTTTCATTTCCTCTCAAGTCCTTTCTGTTTAGAGCACTCTTTATATCCAGTAAATTAAGCCAAAAACCCTCTGTTACGTGTAGGTTGTCATTTGTATGTAGAGCTTGGTTTTAATACCTGCTCTATAAAATCACAAGCACTCCTTTTAAACATAAAACCTACTTTTCCCAACTATGATTGTGAAACGGTTAATATTACACTATGAGTATCTTATAAAATCCCCAGATTATATTCATTTCCATCTGGTAATTCCACATGGATTATTTATTCATATATACACATATATAGCCTACATATGTATATACACAGTTCAAATATATAATTCAAGTTATTGGCCTGCGAGCCCGTGGCTCTTTACACATATCTATGATTAAGTATTTTTTTTCAGGGAGTATAACGTCACATAGTGCGCCGGGATGGGATTCTGTTCCCCATAGCAATGTCGAAGTGAACTGAATCTAAAGGGAACGTCACCGGTTACATATGTAACCTCGGTTCCCTGAGATAAAGGGAACGAGACATTGCGAAAGCTGGCCGCACTTCTTCCTCAGACAAATTAGGTAAAAGTAATGCCCTCTGTCCCCAAGTCAGAAAAATCTGAAGTAATGGTGATTGAGCACCCGCTTATATAGGCCAAGTTTGTGCCTGGAAGGGGCGGGCCTCAAACACCATTGCCAATCGGAAGATTAGCGTTGTTGTACAAGGGTTTAAACCAGGTCCTGGAGTACCTTTCCCCATAGCAATGTCTCGTTCCCTTCATCTCAGGGAACCGAGGTTACATACGTAACCTGAGACGTTTTCAAATATAGTCTGCTTTGCTGTGTGAGCAAGCGGCACCCTCTAGTGGACTGGACGGCATTATCCATTATACAATTATAATACAGAGTTTAAAGAGGGGTTTATTCCTTTGGTTCAAACTTCTTATATTTCCATGATGTGGATGACATTTCCATTGAATTGCCCAACATATGCATAGTATGAATTTGTAACGTTCTATCAAATACATGTATATACAGTTGTGCTCAAAAGTTTGCATACCCTGGCAGAAATTGTGAAATTTTGGCACTGATTTTGAAAATATAAATGATCATGCAAAAAAAAAAAAGTCTTTTATTTAAGGATAGTGATCATATGAAGCCATTAATCATCACATAGTTGTTTGGCTCCTTTTTAAATCATAATGGTAACAGAAATCACCCAAATGGCCCTGATCAAAAGTTTACATACCCTTGAATGTTTGGCCTTGTTACACACACACACACACGGTGACACACACAGGTTTAAATGGCAATTAAAGGTTAATTTCCCACACCTGTGGCTTTTTAAATTGCAATTAGTGTCTGTGTATAAATAGTCAATGAGTTTGTTAGCTCTCACATGGATGCACTGAGCAGGCTAGATACTGAGCCATGGAGAGCAGAAAAGAACTGTCAAAAGACCTGCGTAACAAGGTAATGGAACTTTATAAAGATGGAAAAGGATATAAAAAGATATCCAAAGCCTTGAAAATGCCAGTCAGTACAGTTCAATCACTTATTAAGAAGTGGAAAATTCAGGGATCTTGATACCAAGCCAAGGTCAGGTAGACCAAGAAAGATTTCGGCCACAACTGCCAGAAGAATTGTTCAGGATTCAAAGAAAAACCCACAGGTAACCTCACGAGAAATACAGGCTGCTCTGGAAAAAAGACTGTGTGGTTGTTTCAAGGAGCACAATACTACGATACTTGAACAAAAATGAACTGCATGGTCGAGTTGCCAGAAAGAAGCCAATGCCACAAAAAAGCCCGGTTACAATATGCCCGACAACACCTTGACACGTCTCACAGCTTCTTGCACACTGTAATTTGGAGTTACGAGACCAAAATAGAGCTTTATGGTCACAACTATAAGTGTTATGTTTGGAGAGGGGTCAACAAGTATTGTGCTCCTTGAAACAACCACATCGTCTTTTTCCAGAGCAGCCTGTATTTCTCCTGAGGTTACCTGTGGGGTTTTCTTTGTATCCCGAACAATTCTTCTGGCAGTTGTGGCTGAAATCTTTCTTGGTCTACCTTACCTTGGCTTGGTATCAAGAGATCCCTGAATTTTCCACTTCTTAAGTGATTGAACAGTACTGACTGGCATTTTCAAGGCTTTGGATATCTTTTTATATCCTTTTCCATCTTTATAAAGTTCCTTTACCTAGTTAAGCAGGTCTTTTGACAGTTCTTTTCTGCTCCCCATGGCTCAGTATCTAGCCTGCTCAGTGCATCCACGTGAGAGCTAACAAACTCATTGACTATTATACAAAGACACTAATTGCAATTTAAAAAGCCACAGGTGTGGGAAATTAACCTTTAATTGCCATTTAAACCTGTGTGTGTCACCTTATGTGCCAAACATTCAAGGGCATGTAAACTTTTGATCAGGGCCATTTGGGTGATTTCTGTTATCATTATGATTTTAAAAAGGAGCCAAACAACTATGTGTTAATAAATGGCTTCATATGATCACTATCCTTAAATAAAATAGTTTTTTTTGCATGATCAGTCATATTTTCAAAATCAACGCCACAATTTCTGCCAGGGTATGCAAACTTTTAAGCACAACTGTATGTAAATATATGTAAAATGTGAGTTTTGATGTTTTGAACTGTAAAAACAGAAGTGCAAAAATGGTTTAGTAGTACAAAATAATCCCTTTTTTCAATTTCGATTATCATGTTATCATATTTAGTTATTTTTATCTTCCGTGTATCTTTTATTGTGGCACTCTTTAAATTTTTGGCCTTTCGTGTGTTCAACAGATCCAATGCATCAATGGAAATTATTTGTTAGAAGAGTGAAGGAAAAAAATCTTGTACATTTTAAAGCAGAATTCCAAAGTTGTCTGATGACAAAATAATGTATGTGGCAAAATATTGGCATCGGCCTATAGTTAAAATAAATAAATACATTTCAGTAATGCACATAAATTGCAACTCAGTGGGGCAATGCATTGCATTGTAATAAACATAAAAATAGATAAGACAGTTGTCAAAGTAGAATAAAGCCACAAGACCTGAATATTATGCATGTTAACATGAGACTACCATGATAAAACTGCAAAATTATTGTTAATTTTTACTTTCATGTATTATGCGCAAGAAACCCAGGAAAAGACTATTTACAAAGACTTATCTTTACAGCTCTCATCTATTTCGTCTGTAGTGCATAACCAGACATTCATTCGTCTAGAAAAGTAATCCCACAACATTAAAAGGACAACTTAGACAACTTCACAGCTCAATTTTTAAATTTTTTTTTTTTTTTTACTGGATAATTAATACAAGCCAAATAAATAAATAAATAAATAAATAAAAATAAAAATGTTCTAAATGCTTTGCCCCATAGACTTCTATTGCAAGCACACTGCATTAGGCTACTGTAAACACGACCGGGGCTAATAATTGTCTACTATGATAATCGACAATATCGAGTTTAAGTTGTTTCGAATACGGAACCTTTTTTTTTCTTTAAAATACTTCCTTTAGAAAGTAAGGAGCAACTTTGTGAATCATAAACGTGAAGTGCACCTAAAGACTAAAACCCGGAGAGACCTGCATGTCAGGATTAGATGACACATACAGATCCGTTACAGATGCTTCAAGTGACTCGCCCTGTTTATAAACTCATGAAACATAAACTGTCGAACTAAACTGCATATGTGCTGTCCGTATGATTTGCTTCTTATGAATATAAACTCACGCAACACAACTATAACAGATGTACATCAACTTAGACGCCTTTATAATGAACAAGTTGTTTTATTCACACCGAAAAACCGTAATCGTTTATAGAGTGTGCTCAAATTAATGGAGGTTTAAATTCCGCTGTGGATTAAACGTGTTTCACACGCAGCCACGTGGCGCGACACAAACAGCGGAACACTCCAGTAATGCCGCTATAAAAGTGACACATGTTTACCACTATCGTGCTGATCAAAATTGAAGTTTAACTTACTTTTGAAGAGTTTGATAAGTAACAAGCGGTTCGATTGTACTTCTCCGCTAGACTCTTTTTACAGAAAGGTGCTGACAGAGCCGGGTAACATGAACTTATATTTGACAGAGGGGATTCCTTTCAAATGTTACCGTCCTTGTGATACGACACAATGCAGATTTCCCGATTTTAGCATTAAACTTGCATATATGTTCATAAGTAATGATTCTAATCTAATAAAGTATGCAAATATGTGTATATTTTAGTATTGTTTAGATACTGGCGAGTAGCACACCCCTCAGGACATGCATGGCACATTCCAGCTGAGTTGCAACCAAACATTCCGTCCTGCTCGTGCTCTCGTGCCAGAACAGTAACAGCTGCACATTCATATAAGCCTAATTAATAAATAAATAAATATTATTATTAATTTTAGTGAAAAGCTCAACTTCAGAAAATATCATGATATCCAGATATCATGCTTAGAGAACTAAGTATGTCTTTAAATGATTTTAATAACATTAGAAGGTCACAGTCATTTGAATAGCCTATTTATATATCATGTTGCTCGAGCTGATACCAAACTTTTTCTGTCAGAAGTCGGTACTGTCGGGTCAAATTCTTTCAAAGATTCGACCTTTTATAAGGACAGATTTTACAATTCAGATATTTTCATGCACGTTACCGCATTCAGATTTCGATTGAAATCAAGATTTGACTCTTACCAGGAGTGGGGTTCGAACCCACGCGGACATTTGTCCATTGGATCTTAAGTCCAACGCCTTAACCACTCGGCCATCCTGGTTGTCTCTGAGAGATCTTTGTCTAATAGAGGAGGTTCTCAACGATGGGCTCAGGACTCACTAAGAGGCCTCAGTACACTTACAGGGAGGCCTCAAGATCTCTTAAAATTATTTAAAATATGACAGATTATTATAATATATTATAATTTTTATATTATTAGTATAATTCAACTTACTGAAAATGCTAGCTTGCTTTTTATGAAGAATATACAGTTCTACACATTTCTGGAATCACAAGTTTTAAGGAAATATCTTATAGTAGATATATCTTATAATATAAATGTCTAATAGCCTATATTGGGGGCCTTTGAATATTTTCTCCAACAATGGGGGAACTTGGAGTCAAAAAGGTTGAGAACCATTGTAGTAGACCAGTGGTTTTCAACCTTATTCCTGGAGGACCCCCACCACTACACATTTTGGATATCTACCTGATCAAACACACCTGATTAAATTCATCAGCTCGTTCGTGGAGACTTCAAGACCTGGGAGACTCCCAGGTCTCCAGGAAATCTCTCACAGAGACTTCCTGAAGGCTCTAAGAACAGGGTTGGGAACCACTGTTCTAGACCATTGATACTCAACCCTGTTCCTGGAGGTCCCCCAACACTACACATTTTGGATATCTCCCTAATCAAACACACATCTTTCAACTCATCAGCTTGTTAGTGGAGACTCAAAGACCTGAATTGGGTGTGCCATTAAAGGGAGATATATAAAATGTGCAGTGTTGTGGGATCTACAGGAACAGGGTTGAGAACCAATGTAGTAGACCATCTTCCTCCAATAGGTACAGTTCAAACAGAAGTTAATGTAAGGAAAACCAATGACCATAAAGTCTGCTTGGAGTCATCCATATAACAGCAATACAGTGCTAAATAAAGTGGAGTGGAATTTCTGGCCTTAAACCCTTTAAAGGGATAGTTCACCCAAAAATGAAAATTCTCTCATTATTCACTTAGGCTGCTGCCATCCCAGATGTGAATGACTTACTTTCTTCAGCAGAACACATATGAAGATTTTTAGAATATAGAGCTCTGTCAGGTCCTTATAATGGATGTAAACGGGTGCCAGCACTTTGACGGTCCAAAAGTCACATTTAGGCAGCATAAAAGTAACCCACACGACTCCAGTCGATCAATGAGTGTCTTCTGAAGCAAATCGATATGTTTGTGAAAAAACTAAATTGATAATTAAAACATTATTAACTTTCAAAAAGTGCTTCCTGCCAACAGCTGACATGAAGCGTGATGTAAGCGTTCATGAGAGAATTCGGAAGAGGCGCTTATTTACAACAGAAGAACGAATGTCATGTGAGAGTTCGGCCATTTCAAACAGAATCAGACACTTGGATGGAAGTGCCAATTTAAAGATAAAAACATTTTAGTTATCGGCTTGTTTCTTACATAAACCTATTGATTCGCTTCAGAAGATATTCATTGATCGACTGGAGACATGTGCATTACTTATATGCTGCCTAAAGATGACTTTTGGACCGTCAAAGTGCTGGCACCCGTGTTCTCCCATTATAAAGACCTGACAGAGCTCTATCTTCTAAAAACCTTCATATGTGTTCTGCTGAAGAGAAACAGTCATACACATCTGGGATGGCATCAGGGTAAGTGATAATGAAAGAATTTTCATTTTTGGGTGAACTATTCCTTTAATGCATACTTCGGGTCTTTAGTGACCCAGGACCTCATTCCACCCCACCTCATTCTTTTTCCTTAATTATGAGTTATGAGTTATTTTTGAGTTATGCCCATATCTCTTTACTATTCCTCAATGTTTCTTTTCTAAATAGTGTAAATAATAAATTAAAAAAGAAGGAGAAAAACTGAAAAATTGTTAAAACAGTAAATATATTATAACTGCTTGATTACCAAAAGTGTATAGGGTCATTAAAGGTGCACTCAGTCAATTTTATCTCATTAAAAAGTTTAACTCCTAAAGAAATGAATTTAAATTTTTAAATATATAGATATATATAATCATGAGCACTCACATGAAACTAATAATCCAGTCACATCAGTGACCTTATAAAAGTTGCTGTTTTATTCTACATGGAGAGGGTCCCCTCATGGGGGCTGCCATGTTAGAATCACATGAGCAGTCAAATACCACTCAGTTATTGGACACTTTCACTCATGGATTAAATTAATCATGGCTGACATTATTTAGTGAATTTCTACAATGGCATCTGTGACTGAAAACAAATGATTTTGAATGATGCTGCATCCATGCCACAAGGTGTCACTGCAAGTCCTATATGACACAAGCAAAAAGTTACTGAGTGCACATAGATATGTAATAGTGTCATTTTGTTCTTTCTGCGCTTCCATAAATAATATTTGTATGATTATTTCATATCTATATACGTTTACTTTCACAGGATATACTGTATATTTATTTGCATATTACAAGAGAAATGAGTACTATATTCATACAAATGACTAATATATCACACTGATTTTCTGTGTGACAATGGTGAATTATCAGTATTCCACAATATATATCATACAAGCTATTTCTTACACAAATGGCCCTGATGTGTCAGTGATTGTCCTATCTGACATCTGACATTTATATTTGATGAAGAAGCAACATGGAAGTAAACTATAGCAAGTGTAACACATGAACAATATGATTTGGCTATTGTCATTTGCGTGAACTACGGAAATGATGCAAGTTGTGCATTTTTTTTTTACTCAAAAAGTGCCTAAAAAATACATGTAGCACGTGTAGATTATTTGTTATGTGTAGATCAATATGTGTTTGACAGCCAGTTGCGTCTCATGAAATGTCAATTTCATTGTGTTCTATGTTTGCTGTATTATCTATTTGAATAATAAAACATCAAGATATATCAGAATATTTTGTATTCTATTATTTTCAAATTGTCTTGAAATTTCTTTGAATATGTTACACTATCTGGGCATTTTGTAGATCCATTTTTGATAGATATAGATGGTGGGTCACTAAAGACCCGAGAATGTAATAATGTTTGGTGAAACACTCATACACTGAAGGGTTAATATATTAATATATAGCAAGTTAAGACCATTAGAAATACCTCTTTAAATTAACTACCAGCAGTCCAGTAAATAACAATCAGGCTACTCTAAATTTTACCATTAAAACTGATATAATTAGCCTACTAAAAATGTAAAAATACAGACCATTGTAAACATGGTACAGCAAGTAGCTAAGAGTACAAAATACTTAGGAATGGCTTATTGTTTCTTCCAACTATATTTTTAATTATTCACATCTATCAGATGACATTTCCTCACCCCTTCAGCTCTGAACCATCTGCCCCCATTTAACAACCTGAAAATAGATGTGCTTTCTTACTAAATATTCATGTGCGTCATGTACCTGTATGCTTTTGTCTGAAAACGCAGACATCACGCAAAATCAATTTCTTAACTTCTGGGACAGTTGCTTATCTTTTCGATCTGAAATTAGGTTACATAAAAAAATAAAAAAATAAAATAAAAAGTGTGTAACACAAATCCACGACATAACTGAGTCTCTACTATCCATATAGCGCGCTCCACGTCCGCGTCATGAAGACGCGCAAAAGCGCATCATCCAAAGAGAGAGTGAATCAAAATGTGCTTCAGTCCGTCTGAATCGCGCTGTTTGAGGAATACACAGGGATATTCAGTGTCTCTTTGCGGTCAGTTTCTTGGGTCATCAAACCCTGGACTATAATGGTTGCTGCTTTTGGATATAATATGAGTGTTCTTCATCTGTGCATATTTGCGACTTTTTGGAGAGCTGTAAGTATTGAATCGGGAATATCTTATACAATATTTCATATGTTGTACAATGAACATTTTATAAAGCTCAGTATTATAGATTATATTAAAAACAATCTAAATAGTTTTGAATGTCTTGCACAGTTTAGCAGTATATGGTTGATACAAGAAGTGATTTTGAAATTAATGAATAGGTTTTTATGGGATATTAATGCACATTTGTCGGAATAAATTAAGAACAATTATGGTAATAATATTAAAGCCTAAAGAATCCCTTGTCAAAAAAATCCTAAAGGAATCCTGTTTGCATTTCTAACATAATTTGGAACCTACGGATCCTAAAGGGAATTTGCCTGTAGAGTTCCAATACAAAACAAAAACAAGACAAAAACATAATATACCCATGTTATAGATTTCTGTACAATTTTTAAGTATTTGAGAACTGATGTTCAATTTTTTTCTTATACTATATTTATTTAGTCTGTCAACTCAAATTCCTCATAAGAGCAAACTCACTTGCCATTTAAGAACATATTCGATAATCAATTAACAATCAAGAAGTAGGAATTTCCATTTATACTGTATGGTCTTGAGATTCTTCTTCTTATTATTATTATTATTATTGGTTCCGAATGATTTAAAGATTTATTTATTTTTTTTTTTTTTGACAACAGGGTCATAAAAATAAATAAATAAGTAACATGTATAGAAGCTATTAAAGTGATAGGACTTCAAATGTTTAAATTGGATGTTTAATAGAGTTTATTTTTTACTTTCTCACAACCATATGATTTTTACACTTATTATTTCATCTCTCACTGGGAACAGTCTCAGTTTTTACCCCATGGTGTAGTTTATAACTGTGTTTCAGTTTATGAAGGTTGGATGCATTTGTCACAATAAGTTTCTGAATCACAGCATCATTACTACGTTCTTTATTGCTCGTAATCACAACATGTAGTGTATTATTTTAAACTTCTGGTAATAACCATTATACACTCACTGAGCACTTTATTAGGAGCAATATGGTCCTAATAAAGTGTCCGACGTGGTCTTCTGCTGTTGTAGCCCATCCGCCTCAAGGTTCGATTTGTTGTGCATTCTGAGATGCTTTTCTGCTCACTATAATTGTACAGAGTGGTTATCTGAGTTACCATAGCCTTTCTGTCAGCTTGAACCAGTCTGGCCATTCTCCGTTGACTTATCCCATCAACAAGGCGTTTCCATCCACAGAACTGCTGCCCACTGGATGTTTTTTGTTTTTGGCACCAATTGGAGTAAAGTCTAGAGACTGTTGTGCATGAAAATCCCAGGAGATCAACAGTTACAGAAATACTCAAACCAGCCCTTCTGGCACCAACAATCATACCACGGTGGAAAATCACTGAGATCAATTTTTTTCCCCCATTCTGATGGTTGATGTGAACATTAACTGCATTGTACTGCTGCCACACGATTGGCTAATTAGATAATCACATGAATAAGTATGAGAACAGGTGTTCCTAATAAAGTGCTCACTGAGTGTATGTGCCAACTACTTCTGTAAACATCTTGTATTCTGTGGTTCATCAGATGCAGGCCATCCATCCAGACTGTGCTATTATCTCTCAGCTGATACAAGACCAAGCGACCTGCATCCAGACCAGGAAGAGAGAGACCAAAAATCAGTCCCAACAAACAGGTTCGTCAGCATTATCATACTGATGAAGAACACGCACACACACACAAAAAAAGGATTTTGTGGTTATAGCTGAAAAGATTAAGTATCTTTAGTTGAATAAATTAGTTTAAGCGTAAACTTGAAAAAATTAAGTAAATTCTAGATTTTTACTCAATTCAAAAATTTAAAAAATAATGCTTTAGCTTATAAGTAAATATTACTGATGATTGCTTATTATATTTACAATGTGTCATCATACATCAGTCCTAAAGGGACTGTAGGGGCAGGTGGCTCAGCAGTTAAGGCTCTGGGTTACTGACCCAGGGGTTCAAGCCCCAACACCACCAAGATGCCACTGTTGGGCCCTTGAGCAAGGCCCTTGACCCTACCTGCTCCAGGGGCACTGTATCATGGCTGACCCTGCACTCTGGCCTCAGCTTAGCTGGGATATGCAAAAACTTTTCAAAGCTGGTGTTTTGCTTGCATGGTTCCACTATTTGCAGATTTATTTGCACAGGTCACTTGCACACACACACTTCCCATTTGAAATATTTACAGTAAAAATATATTCATGCTCTGGTTCTTACTGATGATACGGTACCAGGATAAAAGGTGAGTTTGTTTACCCCTCCTTCATTGGTCTAACACC